>NW_020438913.1:433859-453293 GCF_000699045.2 Agrilus planipennis | reverse complement strand
GGAGAATGATATATATATAGATAATAGATATATATAGGGTGATAATATACAACATTTCAGAGGTATAGATAGTTTAGAATCTCATGAACCTTAGCCTTGAGTTTCCAGTGATAGGAACCCCATTATTTATTTTTCTCTTATTAAAACATTGACTCTTACCACTTTTTATAGTTTATCTGAAGCTTCATCCCTGGGCGTATAGCGGGCACATCATCATTCCTAATTTATTTAAAATTATTACACTAATTTGATATGTGGTGCAAGTGAACCAGTTATACTGGGACTTGCTCTTCTTCGTCTTTAACGGTTCCCTCAACTTTTCACTTTTACTTAAAAAATAAATATCAAAGACAAATCATACTAAGAAGTTGAAAACAATACAATTATGTTTGTAAAATTTTATTGTCAACACATGATAAATAATATACAGATATATATTTAGTTGTAAAATTTTATCACTTATTACGTTTTGCAATTTTGTGCAAGAGAAGTATCTTATCACTTATCATACGAAATTATCAATAGTAAAACTAAATCAAGTCAAAGAATTATTTTGTATTAAAAGAAAACTTTCTAAACTTATTTGTCTATAAAAACAAAACAATAGCACAAAACTAAGTAAACAAATGATAGTCTCTACAAATATCAACTTTTAAGGCACTTTCTTTTCCTGTTTAAGAAGGAACTGTTTTAGATGCATATTTTTCAATTATATCAAAAAATTATAGATAAAGCATCAGAATAACTTTCTTAAAACAAAATAAAAATACAATAAAAAAACAGGCGACCAATTATTAAAATTATTACACCTTCGGTTCCTTCTTAAATTTTTTATCACATACTTTATTAGGGAAGTTATTAAAATATTGATAATATTATTTATAATATTTTAATAACAATTTAAAACATATCTTTAAAAATTTTAAGCGCCAATAAAATTTCCATGGCAAAGGTGTGATTGTGAAGTTTCCCTAATGCTAGTGGACGACACCGTAGGGGTAGCTCGTAAAATCGGAGTGGACTCCCCGTTTGACGGCGCTAAGCAAAAAAAGAAACCAATAGAATACAGGATTATACAACGATTAATATTTGTGTTAGTTTACCTTTAAATAAATTTCAATTTTTGAAAAAAGCCAAATTCATATCTTATTTCTTACTAGCATCTCTGTTAATTCAAGCATCTCAGAATCTGAAAATCATTAGTCTTGAACAGTTATTGGAAAAATAACTACATAAATAAGAGGATTTCAGAGAAGAAATCACTTATTAAACCGCAATTAAACTTTCAACTTCCGAATATTAATAAAAAAAAAACAATAATTTTGACTGAATGATTTTAAAATTAGGATATTTATTAGGACTGTTTAAATGTTATTTGTTAGAATAGGTAAGAAAAATAAGAAAATACCTAATACACAGAATGTTCCACGAACAATGTCGCAATTCTGCAAGTTGATTTTCATCAACTGCGTGCCAAAGAGAAAGTATCCTAAACCACTTCCCATTGCTATTGAAAGGAACATCCATCCATTAAAACCCATGACACTCAACATCAAAAGCAAACTCAAAATTTGAAGGTTTACCCAAGCAAACAACTCCCAAATAAAAAGAAAAAGTCTAAAATAGAAGAATTATGTTAATTATTCAAAATTAAACAAAAACCAAGGGTGTACTAATTTCAATAACGAGTCGTTTAGAATTTTAGCTACTAAAAGACTTTATTGAGAAAAGCAAATTTATGTGCATCTGAACTTACTGTTTGCTTGTTCAGAGACCACCTTTAATGTATCAAATTTACTTAATTCAGTATGAAGCTTAAACAATAAATATTAATTATATGGTGCTAAACAAATGCACTCATTGTTAGGATTTATATTTATTAGGTATTTCAGTTTCACTTTAATCTGTCAATTAGAATTTTTACAACATTAAGGTATTTATTACTAACCTTTGCCTCCATGTTACCGTTGGAGACCTTCCATTGGGCAAAAGAGAAAGATCTTGTCCTAGACATATAGTTTGTAGTTGCTTTGACCTCAAATATAAATCTCTTTGACGTTGCTTGGCTTGAAGAACTTTTAATCCTTCAATGGCTACTGCTAAAACGAATAACAGCAAGCAAGTAAATACAAATTCCACTTCTGAATCAATATTGTAACAGTAAAAAAGAAAATGTGGATATTTGGAACTCCACCAGAAGAACATTTGCATTTTGATAGGTAAAGCTTGATTTCACGACTGCATGTCTATTATTTATTCGATAATATATTGCAATAACTACTACTGATTGCCAGTTCTATTTAACTTTGACAAAAACTAATTTTTGTCATTACGTTTGTGTATATATTATTTTAACGCATTCTTCAAATGTTTTCCTTATCGTTTTTGTGTGCGTTACATTATCAGCACATTTGCAAAATATTCTAAAATATTTGTTATACAAGCAAATATATTTTCCTTGTTAACCTTAATCTCTACAGCTGTTTGCAGTTGTTTACTACAGATCATGACAAAAACAATAATAACAAGACATGTGATCTTGTTGGAAAGTGGATAGAAGCACGGTAACTGGGTAAATTGGTTGTGATTAATACAAATTATTGAGAAGAAAACACTATTTTTGCCATTCTGTTTTGTTCAAAATTGTGTTTTTCTTAAATTTCAGTAGAAATTTTATTGAAAAATAGTTATTTTGTAGTTAGTATCATTGGTATGTTCATCGCAAATTCGTTACTCTTCTCTATAGTTTACGTATTTGGTGCATTAATCACGTTCAAAAAGAAAATGCAGCTACAAAGCCGCCATTTTGTTTCGTTGGCGTCCTTTCTACTATTTTATCGTTATTGATCAAACCGGTGTGTAGTGTTGTTCTTAAATAAAACTGAAAACTTAAAAAATCAAGAAAAAGATAACAAAAGGTAAATTACTTTCTAGTTTGGTTTCAAGCAATATTTTAATGCGTTTTGAAATTGTTTGAATAGGATGAGTGACCGGGATGATAGAAGCAGGTCTAGAGACCGTTCAAAAAGGGAACGTCCAAGCAGATTTTCAGAAACAAGTCGGGAAAGAAGCTCCGATAGGGGCCGGGATCGTGGAGGTATGAAATCATCCCAGTGTCGCGTTTATGTATCCAACATTCCGTACGAATATCGTTGGCAAGATTTAAAAGATTTATTTAGAAGTCAGGTAGGAGACGTAGCGTTTGTTGAGTTGTTTGTTGACGAAAATGACAAACCTAGAGGATGTGGTATTGTTGAATTTTCGGACCCGAATTCAGTAAAAAAATGTTTAGAGGTTATGCACAGATTTGAGCTTAAAGGTCGTAAACTTGTTATCAAAGAAGATTTTGGAAACCAGAGGGATAAGTATGGCAATTTGGTTGGATCTGCTGCCAGTAAAAGAGCTCGCGAAAGAGAAGAAAGGGATAGGTTTAGGGAGGATCGTAGAGGAGGAAGTGGTGGTTTTGATCTGCCTCCTTCACAAAGTGGCCGTGGACTTCCAGAGGTGGAGAATAAATGGGGAAATACTTTCGGCTTGAGCCCTCAATTTTTAGACTCCTTAGGCATCACATCTCCAATTATCAATCGTGTTTTTGTGGCAAATGTAAGTTATATGGCATTATCAGGTTGAGATTATTAGGTGTGCTGCTTTATTAATTTTTTGCACATACATTTAATATTATATAGTTATTCAATATATCTGTTGTAGTTTTAGACAAAAGATTACTTTGCATCAAACAAGGGATTTCTTCTCAACAGTGCATAGTAGATTTTATTACTGTAATCTCCAAGAAATCCGTTTAGTAGATTTTTTCGTAAATTTATAGTAAGGTGGAATTATGGTCTTTTAATGGAGTTACAGTCTTTCTTTACTAATTTTGTAAGGTTTTTACAATGATCTTCTGAAAAGCTATATATCTTGTAAATGTTTTGTAGCACCATTTTTATATTAGTGTTACCTATATATCTTTCTATTTCATTCATATTTATCCCTTTTATTCAAGTTTTAATGGGAGACATTAATACAGTTCTTTTACACCTCGATTATCATATTTAGGCATTTAGACATATTTGCAATTTCTTATTATACATATTTATCTTTGCATATGTGCTGCTTTTTTTTTTTATTTGAAGATGTGAAGTATTTTTAATCGATTTGAAGGGGCTAATTCATAGCTTTATTATTTGAAGTGTGTGTACATCGATTATTTTGAGATTTCGCTATCGATTTGCCTGATTTAAGTAAAGGAAATATCAACCACCAAATGCTAATCAAAATTCATCTTATGTTGAAACAAACAAAAAATTAATGTCTAACTACAATATATAAATAATATTTACAAAAATAACCAATAAATCTAGTTTAATTTACCAAAAAAACGAACAAAAAATAACAGGTATAAACCCCATATGAAACGACCATTACATGAACGTTTCCCTAATATTTTTTGGATTAATTATTTTGTATTGAGTAGTAGATAATAACAATTATTTTTACCTTTTTGATATTCCAAGTTTCTGAAGTTGGTTTCCTTTATTTTATACGATTATTCCGTTTCTTATACTTACTAAACTTACCTGACATACGAGTTTCTTTTGTCGTTGTTAGTTAATAAACAATAACTTCACATCTTCAAGGTTCTTGTGATTAATATACCATTTGCTAAACGAAGCAGTTGATGTTCTTTCGTTTTCTAGTTGGATTATAAGGTTGACAAGAAGAAATTGAAGGAGGTGTTTAGGTTGGCGGGTAAGGTTCAGAAGGTTGACTTGTCCACTGACAGAGACGGTAATAGTCGCGGTTTTGCGGTGGTCGAGTACGACCACCCAGTCGAAGCTGTTCAAGCTATTTCAATGTTTCACAATCAGCAATTATATGATCGGGTGATGACTGTTCGTATGGATCGCGAGGGCGATCGTCAATCAGTTAAACTACCCGATGGACTTAAAGGGATCGGAATGGGATTGGGCGTTAACGGTGAGCCGTTACGTGATGTTGCTCGAAATCTTCCAAACGCTAACCCAAACCAGCAGCAATCTGTCGGTAATACAGGGGCTGGCTTATTGGGTGCTGTGCCTAATTCCTCTCTGCCCCTTGGTATAGGGAGCGCTCTCTCAGGTTTGAATACAGGTGTTGCCTCTGCTGCTCTGGGAAGTCTCGGAACGAACCCTTCGGTTTTACAAGCGGCAAATTTGGCCGGGTTGTCAAACAATTTGCTCACAGGGGGCGTAGGTGCCGGTGACTTGGGGTTAGCCGCTAGCTTGGTTAATAATCCTATGGTTCAGAATCAGTCTTTGGCAGCGTTGGCGGCTAATACAGGTTCAACGTCCTCTTTTGATAGGAGCGGAAACTCCGCTCCCACGAATCAATCTGGTCAAAACTACCAGAACCCATCGACCTTAACTCAAAACTTTTTGAGCGGTGGAGGTGCTGCTACTAGGGGTGCCACGTACAATGATAAGGGCACAGCAGGATTTGGTTTTGGTACCTCTGATCGCGATACGAGAGTCACACCTGGTAATTTGTTCAATGGAAACCAAGTTCTTCGCAATTCGAACGCCAGTCTTAAGAACTCCGGATATTCGAACAAGATATTGATTAGTAACGTAAGTTCACTAACCCGACGCTTTGTAATTGGACGACCTTCAGTTTGAGGGATAAAACACTTTCTAAAAGTATGATTTTTTTGTACAATTAAATATATTAAAAATCAGATGAAATTTAATTTAGAATGTCACATTTTGAATTACATATAGGTGTGTAGACCGTAAATATAGAAGTTGATTGTGGCTAGGAGTTGAGGGGGTACATCAAATTCTAATGTTGATATAGTCGTATTTTTAAAAAATGTTTATTCCTCAATTCAATCATTTGAGATCTGCAAGAATTTTTGTATTAGTTGATAATTTTAATAATTTCTCCCGTTTTGGTTTTTAAAAATTTATGGTTGACGATCATAAGTTTTATGGTGAATCTAAAAGGACGGTCTTAGATGCGAACGGGGTCTTTTCGATTTTAGGGGCGTATGCTATTCGACGTATTAACTCATTTCGTTCTTCACTTGTAGCTTCCTCCGACTGCTGGTCTGAGAATGTTGTCTGAGAAATGCGCTGAGTTTGGGGAAGTACAGAGGATCGACGATAAGGGCAGTGGTTCGGTTTTGGTTATGTACAGCAGCGAATGGGAAGCTGAGCGCGCTATTAGTATCCTTTTCTTTGTCCACATTGTCTTCTTTGAAGTGGGGACATTCGTAATAAAAAACTTGCTTTTATAAGTGGAAATTTCTAGTTTTTGAGGATGATTCAATTTTATGAATAGTCACTTATTGTTGCAATGAAATTTATGATGATATGAGAAGGGATAACTTTTCTATTACTATGGAGTTTTCACTTTTGGAGGAAAGCAAAAGCTACAGCTGTAGAGTACTGAGATCTTATTGACAAATAAGATTTAATGGTCTTATTTAATTGGTGATCGTTAATATTGATATTTTTCAATGTGTTGTTTCCACTTCAAAATTTTTCTGCAAATACTTCAAAACAATGCTTTCCTTAATTCGTTCACAGAAAACATGGACAGGGCACGAATCGATGGACGTACAATTGACGTTCGCTTTTTCTATTAGTCGATTTTCTTGAATGTAAAAATCCATATCCTAAGTTAGTCTTAAAATGCTTTTTTTGTAATGTTCTTCAGGACGCGTGGAAAGGTTTAGTTTTTTTTCTATTGGATAGATGAAGCAGCAAGAATATTAATTATTGACAAAAAGCACTTATTTGTATCTATAATTCGACCATGTGTAAAGTTAATTTGTAATAAAATATTAATTTTTGTTTTTCTTTCATTTTATGATTGATTTTAAAGAGAATATAGGATTTAATGCCGAAGGAGTTATTATTAAAGTTGTTTTGGTACTAGGAAAGGTAGTTATGTGGTCTATTTATTTATGCTGCAATAATTTTCTGTGTGGATAAGGTATTTGTTTTAAATGTGGAGGATTTGTCGAGTTATCCCAGCAAGTGGGATGAGCAAAATGATGCAGATTGTTTCATTATCATTCACGTGTTTGTAATTCCATCTTGGGAGATGCCAAATGAATTTTTGCTACTGGTATCGTTTACGTCTACATAATGTCTTTTAGGTATTTAGCAAATAAATACGGAATTTTTATATCGTGTATTTAGTAGAATAAATCAAACACATACTACCATTTTTTGGAAGTTCTGTTTCATTTTAAAGCTTATTGGTTACAATTCATACTTATAAGTATTGCAATTAATAAAAAATATATACATTAACCTTTATCATTTTAAAAAAATACTTTATTTGACTTTTATAATGTAGTGGCAGTATTTAAATTTATCTTTTGTTTTCTTCTGTATTTTCATTGTTATTTATTTTTTAACAGTTGTGAACTACGTTGGATGACGAGTGAAGCTCCGATTAAGCTGTATTTAAGGTAAAAATAAAAATTCCTTATTCTCTTAATTTTTGTCATCTTATATATTAATATGTGGACATCAATATTTGCGACAGTTTTTTCTTTATTTGTTATAAAGGGAGGGGAATGAAACTTATTAATGAAGTTATGTTATGCTAGTTATTCGAAAGGCACTGATGCCATAGATATGCACGAAACAAAAATTATTTGTGTATTGAATATTGTAGCCAAATCAGGTAAAATTTAAATTAATTTATAATTAATGCTGGTCTATCATGCGGACAACCGGGTTCGATTCCCGAGCAGTGGAATACTTTTTTCTCTTGCTCACATCAAATAAGTTGGTCGAATATCTACCACGCGAAAAATATAGTATATATGAATGGATTAAAGAAACTAATCACTTAGTATTGTTATATACACGTTAAAATAATGGTTGTAAAGGTATTATAAATAACAAAACTAGACTTTATAACAGGTTTTTATGCATATTTTTTTGTAAAACAACAAAGTTATTAAAGTAGGAAGTTACGAGTTACTGCCCAATGGCAACCCCTGAAACAACAGTAATAACAAGTTGTGGTTTAATTACACATCACGATCTAATATTTTAAAATTAAGGGCACTAGATTTTTATTGTACAGAAATAATTTAAGGTGATGAAAAGCCGTTGTCAGTTCTTATCTTCTTTTTTCACCTATTGCTCATTTTCATTCATATATTTTGAAAGGATTGCAATTACAAACTAAAGTTAACGTTAAAGCTTTAACTTCACAACATATCACGCAGTAATTATTTTACTATTCATAATCATAATATATGTATATTTTTTTTATTTCATCATCATACCTTATGTGTTAAAATATAATATACATGTTTATTAATAATATATCTTCAAAAGTAAATTATATCATGAAGTTGCATTATACAATATTTATACTATTGGTACGTTCTTTTTCCGACCATAAAATAAAGGAGAATCGAAATAAAAATAAGACCACGAATCAATGTTGACTCGAGGCGATCGATATTTCTTTTTAAATTGGGATTGAGGAGTTATACCAAAAAGGTTAAACTGAAAAGAGAAAGAAGGCCACTGATTGGTTGGTTATTCGGTCGGAAAAACGATCGATAATATTGATATCCAAACGACAACCGAACTGGATCGATCCGTAAGATCCACGTTGACATAGCGTTCTTATCAGACTTATAATTTCATCACGACAAACTTTTCTACACGAAACAGATCAATGGCACTTTATGAAATGTATTAGAGAATCCGGTACGAGCCCCTTATATGGAATTTTGAACTGTTGGATGATCTGAGCAGCTATACAGCTTAATTTGGTATATTTAGCAGTATTAACTATGTGTTTGTCGTGCACTAGGTTGGTAAACGTGTTTCCAGATTTGTTGACAACGTCAATATGCGCCCCATTGTCTAACAATGTTTTGATTAGCTCAACAGGAACGGGGTCGTTTTCTGCTGCCAAGTGTAAGGGAGTATTGCCTTCGTCATCTGCTGCATTAGGATCCGCCCCCACGTCCAATAAGACTTTAGCTAGCTGCTGAGACGGGAACTGATAAGCGGGATAACGAACCACTAAGGACGCATCTTTGCAACAAGCCAAATGCAACGCAGTTCTTCCTTGTTTCACTGTCACTTTTAACTTTACCAGACTGTAAATCGCTTTGTAAATGATTTTTCGGTGTAGTTCGTGAGCTGTAGGATGCTCGAGCATCTTCACAAGGAGACAGGCTAGATGAAGCGTAATAACGAGCACATGAGTCAGATGGGTGAGATCTTTTTCGACTGTGGGCATCTTGTCTAACATTTCACTACCCATTTCAACTTCACTTAGGGCTTTCCTGAACACTTTGAGCAGATCACCAAGAGCTAAGGGTGGGACAACTTGGCCTCGGGTAGTATGTTTGCCTTCCTCGCCCATCATGTACGAAAACAACTCGGTAAATGAGAATAGGCTACTTTGTGTCATCGAGTTGAGTCTCTCTAACATTGACTGTTGCATGTCCAGAGCGTAATTCCAAAGCTCAATGCATTTGTTGAATTTACCTAACAAAAACCAGATTTTGAAGTAATAATAAATCGAAGATAATTTGGTTAAATTTAAGATTAGTTACTTCAAATACTTCAACTTCAATACAGTCTTAGAAAATACTAGAAATACCATAATTGACCCTTTCTTTGTTCTTTAATAATTAATAATCAACAATACAGAATTTTTTTATACCTTACCTGCGTCAGCATACACAGCTCCTCTGAATCTTATGTAGTAACTAGTGTCGGGATGTGCAGGTCCAAGGATTCTCTCCCTCATTACCAAAGCTTGCATTTTCATCTCATCAGGATCGGTCATTAATTCTTCCAAGTCTTCGGGATTTTGGATTTCGACGGCATAGTCGTAAGCTTGGATTGGTTCTGCTATTGTCTTTGGTATATCCGGACCTTCACCGTTATATCTGAAGCAAAATAATATATTAAGGCGATTGAAAAATTACCCAAATAAGGAATAAGGAAACAAGGAAGAAGGGCTATAATTTGGATGGAGATATTTACCTCTCATTTAGAGCCTGTTTCCAGTAACCTAAAGCGCCAATCATATCTCTCTTTTTGTCGACATAAGTAGCTCCAAGCAGTTCCAGTGCGTCGATTTTTTCCTTTCTAGAAACTAATTCGGTTTGTGTAATGAGATAATCAACGATTTGGTTATGACCTACGACTGCAGCTGCTAGTAAAGGAGTCATTCCTGAAACCAAACAGAATCATTACTCTCATGTTTCATGTCTGCATGTATTTTTAAAGTTTTTACCATACGAATCGACGTCCATCGTGCCTCCATGTAGCAAAAGAAGTTTTAAGATTTCTAAACTTCCGGATTCGGCACAATCGTGGAGGGCTGTGTTACCCTTCACACTTTTCCGGTTAACATTTGCATTCAGTTCAAGTAAATATTTAGCTATGTGTACGTGACCTTTGTAACAAGCTATCATCAAGCACGTGTGGCCATGTCTATTGGCTATTTCTATATCTGTGAAAAACACGAGAGATCAGTGTAAAGGCAAGACTTAAGGGATATCGCCACAAAAGATACCGAATGAGATTAAGAGTTAACTCACCTGCACCACTTGCAACTAAGAATTTGACTATTTCTACATGCCCATCAAAACAGGCTGCTCTAAGAGGTGTAGAGTTTGTACGAGTTGTACTATTAACTTTTGCCCCGTGTTTTACGAGAAGTTGCACGAGTTCTAAATAACCAGCAGCAGCTGCGCACCATAATGGTGGAGCACCCTCTATAGTTTCACCATCAAAAGTTACTGAAACAATATTTAACATTAGCGATATTGCAATGTTTAGGGAATAAAAAGTAGAAAATGTTGGAGATTATAAGTCTTATGGACTAGTTAGTTGATATTGTGTGATATAACTTTTATATAACTAGTAAATCGTTGCGCGCACTCGATACCTTGCAATTCTGTTATTCTTTTTAGTGTTTCAAATTAAACAAATTTGATTTCTTAAGTTTTAAAATTTAGCCCAGACAAAAAATTTATTTTATTAATTAATTTGGCCAATCGCCTCCAATGATTTTAAATTGCCGCCGTGACATCTACTATATACTATAGACAAGGTAAACGTGTACCTGATCCAGTTTGTTCGATGTCCGCATTACAGTGTTCTATAAGAAATTGGACAACTTCGTAATGACCATTTCTACAAGCAATCACTAAAGGAGTAGCTCCTTGCGTTTTCGTTCCCACTAGCATCGAAATTTCTTCTTTGCTTTTGTTGTTGTGTAGGAAAAACTAAAAATAAAATACAAAAATAGAGTGAATATCAAACACCTATTCTAAAATGATTAAATAAAAACAATTTTAACGTAAATTAAGACAAAAATAATGGACCGAAAACTGATTTTTATAAATTTTTTACTGTTACTGTTGGCGGTCACATTTTATTATCTCTACAGTACCAATATATCCGTTACAATTTATAAATTAACATAAGGTGTACTTAATTTATTATTTATTTACTGCTATTAAAAATGTGATGCAAGTTTACTAAAAATTGCAACATTTCATCACATTTATGTAAATTAGTTGCTTTAGAAAGTAAAGTAGAAACTCCAAAGTCGAACGTTTAAAGTCCAAGAGGAAATCGGCTGATATAGGCCAATTTTCCAGTATAATGTGTTAAATATCTGCTAACTAATTAACAATACTTGTTTTTATTAAATATATAATTTGGTTCCGATTTTCTTTTTATTTGGTGCATGAACCACACTCATCGTCAGTTAAAAAGTTTATAATAATAACAGTGGTAGTAGTATGTAATACGTATATTATATTTTTACAATAATTTGAGGAATATCGTACAATATTTAATCGTCAAAACTTTATTTCATTCCCTCAATAATGAAATTAAAGCAAATTAAAAGTGAATAACAAACAAGGGGTTGAACTCGTAATATACAACTCACCCCAGAATATTTGTAGGTGTATTAAATTTATTTTCGTTTGTTACTTGAATGATAAGATATAACAACTGCAACTTGTTTCATGAGAATTATGTCTTTTAAACGGTTCAGTACAAAACAAATCTACATTATTAACAAATAGTTGCATCATTAACTTATGCGTTTCATAAGGCAAAGTAATTAAAAAATGAGTTGATCGACACACAGTCGCATTGTATACAATAAAGGACCTAATTTATGAGCAATTAACCAATTTGAAATTGGGCCAAATGTCTTGTCTTAGCTTTGTAAAATATACAGAGTGACCATTATTTCTATATGTATCTTATTTACCTAATAGTATTTTTACATATGATGAAACAACAGAATTAGTAAAATTGAAAACACTTTATAAATCGTAGTGGTGACTAAGTACCTATAATTAACGGCTGAAGAACTTGTATTTATACATTAAGAATTTATTAAAGAGTGTTCCCATTCAACATTCAACACAATAATATCAAGATCTTTAGTAATAAAAATTAGAAGTTTATTAAGGTGCGTTACTATTACTTAAACATCCTGTATATCTACAGATATTTAATTTTGATTGCGGGTTCCTGTGTACTTACAGGAAAGTAAATATGCATCAGGTCTAAGAAATGAGAACACAAAGTAGTGTATCGAATGAAAAATAAGTGGGTCAAATTTATATTAAAAGTTGGACTACTTTACGTGGAGTGATGAATTTGGGTTAATGCCAACAAAAAACAAAAATAATTACGTCTGAAAAAAAAAATCGGCTTCATGATACCAGAAGTAGAAATAATACTTTTTGTAAAGTTACAGTTTGAACTTCTTATCATCTCATTTTGACACGTTTGATGATGATCAGGATAGTACCGATAGCAGATTTAAATTGTTTTTTACTATTTCACTAGCAAATATTTAACAGTAAAATAGATATTTGGATAGTTATGTGCAGAAATGCACTAGTACTAATAAAAATTAAATACGAAATAATTTATCAAGAAACATTATTTTTACTTAAGATTTTACGTAGAAAATCATAACTACATTCATGAGAATGTATTTATTATAAAAGTGTTAAGTGCTAACTGCCAAAATATTAACGTGACATTAACGAAGTAATTACTTTTTATTTAATTTAAAAATAACTACCTTAGATAACAATCTTACTCATTGACTGAATACAGAATGAAAAACATTGTATTTTTAAAGGTCAATGGTATACATAAGAAATAAGTAGGTATATTTATTTGAGTCGTCTTTTCTGTCAATGTCACAAGACAAAGGCTGAAAATGTAGCTATAGTTAAAATACTTTGTTTCCTGGTTTTTGTTCGAAGCTTCAGCTATTCAATTGAAATATTATTCAACTTAAATTGATAGCATTTCTCATATAATTAAAAGATGTATATAAAATTTCCAAATATATCCAAACGTTTAAGGTATTTTTGGAAAATTATATAACGCGAAATATCAACTATTTATAAAATTTCGCATATTTGTGTGAATGATATGTCTAATAATTTTATCTATCCAATGTTTGTCAGCAAAAGTAGCAAAAACACTCCTTCACTGATTAAACTCTTTCATCACAGACATCCTACCTTGAGACGCTCAAGATTGCCATCCCTAGCTGCATAAAACACTGATTTCTTATTCATGTCTTTTTTATTATTTAAATTAACATTCCCTTAACAAATTTTGTCTTGTTTAAACATCACACTTAACCTCTAAACCAACAACTGTCACAATCACAGATACATTGTTACATCTGATGCTTTGACGTCAACGTAAAACATCGCAGATTTTATAAATTTAACGCGATTTTTTTTCGTATAATATAAATATTAATAAGTATGCGTATGCATTTAATGCTGCACTTCTTGCACCGTATTTTCTGCGTATTACTCTCGGTTTCAGATTCTAGAATAAAAATAACCGTAGTGTCTCCTGCACGGTCTGGCTGTTTTAAAATTTATTAAAAGAGCACACGGGCCGTGTTTCTAAGTTTATTACCTGCACGATCTGACCTCCAACGATTACTGAAGTCTTGATATGATTCTGACCATATTTTGATACATGTAACTCACTTTTTCTTATTTATACACCTAATAACATAAATAAATTTTAAGTTTACTAGTTTTCCCCCTGCTCTCGACCATTATTATTGTTCAACTATGACGTAGTGTCGGCCATCATTCTTTTCTAATTGTTGCAGTTGTCGGCCATCATTCTTTTCTAATTGTTGCAGTTGTCGGCCATCATTCTTTTCTAATTGTTGCAGTTGTCGGCCATCATTCTTTTTCAATTGTTGTCGCATTGTCACTAATGTCGGCCATTATGGTTTATTAATAGATGTATAGTAATCAATGATTAAAAATTAAAGGAATTGTTTGTAAATAGGTATGCAACACATCGCACACTTCAGCATAAGAAATTGCTGATACTAACTTTCATTTACGTAATGCTACTTTGCCCTGTGCTGACAGCACTCATAATTTTTTTTATTAATTTGTTTTTACTAATTCCTTTTTAATGTTATGCAATTTTGAAAGTGCTGTTATGGTTAGTTTAAGCTGCCCTGATTCATTCAAATAAAATTGAAAAAGAATATACAGTTTAAATGATATAATTCAATCTAGAATCTAGGCCGTGTATATAATAAATTGATAAATGAACTATTTAGATGCTTAACAAAGCTATATTATTATGTATCATCAAATCAATAAATTTAAAAATACGATCGGAACGTACACCAGACACTATGATAGTATTTGTGGCGTTCTCTTTTAAACGTAAGTCAACATAAGTAAAAACTTAAGTAAGATTCTGTTGGGTGGTAGTAGACATTTAAAGGTGGGAGAAATCCTTTTTTTTATGTATACATTAAACGCAGGTGTAAGGCTGAAAATGTGGTAAATGGTAATAGTGTGTATGAAATGACCGCTGGTCAGAGGGGTGAGGTCCATAACTTCTATAAGGTCATTCATATTCTCTCTCAAGAAGGGGAAGGGGTGACCTTGCACACACACTTAAAACCGCTTTCGAAAGGAAGGGAAAGGTGGGGGTTGGAAATAACAAATCGAAGTAAAAGAGAGGGAATTTTTACTCATTATAAATTAGCCTTTTCTCTTTGGTGCATAAGGTTTGGTTAAAAACAGAACGAAAGAATAACATTACGGTAGATAAAAGCCTCCCCCCACAAAAAAGATCCGTAACTTGTTTAGTGTTCTACAATGTCATTTCTACCCTCCCACATCGACGTCACTTCCTACACACAATTATCGTTTACTTTATTTTCAGTTGTAATCTCCACCGCCTACCCTGCAGGAACGATATTTCTCTAGAGCCTTAATTCTAAATATTTCCCCCAAAAAATATCAGTTAATCTCTATTAGTCAGATAAGATTTTAAATTAACTTTACATTGACAATCATTAACTTGTTTTTAAATATTTTTTACATAAGTTACATACATATATGTATGCAATTTATAACGTGGGCCAATTTATATTTTCAATTTAATCACTTATTACCTACTTTCATAATCTTGTTGGAAACAAATTTGAGAATAATTCCTGAACTCCTTTATTTTGTTAAATTAAATTGCTTTTTTAATATACAAGTTATTAAATTCTTTTATGATAAAGTATATTTTTATCATTATTCATGAATATGCGCCCTTTACAAAAGTACACATCTTAGAATTTGCTTAAGATAGAGAATATTTACAAGACATGTGGGCTACACTTTAATGTGATAGTCCCATGTAATACTCATGGGTAGAAGAACACAAATATTAAAGTTTATCATGATGAAAATCTAGAAACACAGACACTCGCTAGTATCATATTTTAATTATTGTTTAGTATTATCAGCTGGTATGATAAATAGTCACTGAGCTCTGGAATTCAATTAGGGGATCATTAGTCCTACGGTCAAGACGCTAACAGCTGCGCCTATAAGCTCATATAAAAGTGTCAGTATTGCTATTTCAACTGAATGTAAGCCATATGCTAGGTATTAGCAACAGTTAAAGCTCTTCTTCTCCCATAGATTTGCTTTGGTAAAGAGCAGAACACATTTTTGTTCAAAACATTTGATTTTGTCATGAGTGACCTTCACGATTGTTTGCTTCTACTCATGCGTTTTCCACCGAGAAGACGGTCATCTTGATGATCACTGCCCAAAATACACAAAAGTCCACCTAAGTATGATTCAAGTTATGTCAGTCAACCCTGGCACAGAACATTACATTGTGCCATAAAAATTATTTGGTTCGTCAAATACGAACTGTAATTTAATTGCTTGACGCACCTTGTTTATTACTTCAATGGTTGCTTTCCCTGTCTCGAATACTCTTACACAAATCGGGTTGCTTGGCTTGGTTATTTAGATCCACTGCAAAGATTTAATAAGGAATATGAATGATTTATTTTTATGCAAATTTAAATAGAAAAAAAACACTTACTTTTTTCTGTTTCTTCAGGTTCGATGCTTTAATTTTCCTGTTAAAGTAGCGTCATAATCTGCAATTCAAATCAAATACTTTTTATAATAGGGAATTTTTTCTAAAAATACCTTAATTAATATAAGATAATAATTTTATAGTTGAAAAGTTTTTTTTATTTGAAATGAAAAAAAAGCTATCTTACCACTACTTGTAGTGAAAATCAGCTTGTCTACCATTAGCATTTACAAAAATGTTAAAAACTTTATTATTAAAATCTCGAATTTGTTTAACCATTTTTTTCTCCACGGATAACATGGTCAGTGCTGTAAGTCTGTCCTGAATTACTGTATTTCTTAAAAATGTTTTGACACGTTTCAAAGTTGAAAAACACCTATCATTTTCAACAGTGGCCATTGGAATAGTAGCAATTATATTACACAGTTTATAGACTTCCGAAAACGCGTCATTAAGTTCATTTTCTTTTAAAAAGTTTAGCAAAGCACTAACACCTTCCATAGAACCCATATCTTCTCGTTTGTATAATATATTTAATTCTGATCGAAGTTTTCCCGTGTCAAAGAAATTGTAGCATTGAACAGTAGTTTGAAAATCACTTTCTGGAAAGTCTACTTTGTATGAATTGAAATTGTCTTTTGCCAACAAGTTTGAAAGAGACAGATGGTCTGTAAAAGCAAATATGCTTTTTAATTGTGTTAAAATAACGTCGCATACTTCTTGTGCAGCAGCTGTGGAGTTATCATTAAAGTTATCAGAAAATCTTAGTCTTTTACAATCATTTTCTTCTTTTATTATTATATAATCAGGTTCTGATTTAATTTTTGTAAGTTCTAATTCAAACGTACTTAAACAAGTTTTTATATAAGGGCCCGTGGCTGTTGGTTCTTGTAGTTGACAACACAAAGCATTAATGTGAGGCATAACACGATAAAATAAACTCAGCCAAAATAAGAAATCCTCATTATGCAAATAGTTAAGGAGTCTCGTTGATTCATTAATGGTCTTGGTGTCGTTAGCTGAATCAGTGATTACTTCGAGACATTTGATTAACAAATCTTTATTTTCAAACACAGTAGAAACAGTTCTCCCGGCGAAATTCCAACGGATAGGTGTTGCCCATGGTATCTGGGTTTTAACAATTTCATCTAACAACTGTCTTCGTTTGGTCGACGAAGAAAAAAACGACAGAAAATCGTGTATGTTAGCAAAAAAAATCTTCACATTTTTATTGATAGATGCAGCTTTTATGATGACATTATTTAACGGATGTGCATATGAATGAATGAAATGTGCATGAGGAAATCTCTCTTTAATTTTTGCTTGTATTCCACCAAATTGACCGTTTGTAACAGTTACTCCATCAAAACATTGAGCAATTAATTTTTCGGGTTCGACACCTATTGTCTCTAGTTCATTTAATAGGGCATTTGCTATGTGTTCATCTGTATGCCCTTCAGGTCTAACAAAACCCCAAAATCTTTCAGTTATTATGCCATTATGCACATATCTAAAGATTATGGCTATTTGCTTTTTATTATCGACATCGGTGGTTTCATCAGCTTGAATTGCTAGGAATGTTGAAGATCTTATTTGATGTTTAATATCACTTCTGCAGACATCTAGCATGGCATCCAGTAGTTCGTTCTGAATGGTTTTCGACGTGCCCTGAAAAGCAGTAGCTTTTAACAAATGTTCTTTCATAACTAAGTCCAATTCACTTATAAAATCCACAACTCCAAGGAAAACATCAGGATTATCAGAATTTTCCGTTTCGTCGTAGCCACGAAGAGCTAATTCGAAAGCACCGCAGAATGTAATACAATTGATTATTTGATTTAAAATATGCCTATTTTTATCAACATTTTCATTATGACGCCTTATATTGTCACGATAGGTGCCATCAAGCTGTTGCTTTATGTCTTCTTTTCCCAAAACACTGAAGTCTAAAGCGTTATGCAAATGCCTTTCGTTGTAATTGGCATGTTTCATAGCTCGTTCATTTAAATGTTTTAGATCACTCACCCCTTCTTGAGTCCATGCAGTTCTATCACCACCCATCACTAAGCAAACGAAACAAAACAATTTGTTTCTTTTGGGACACCCGCATAACCATTTAAACTTATCGTACGTGGTGCGGTTAAATCGTCTTTCAAAATTACGCAATTTTCCAACGTCGATTTTTGAAATGTTTAAATCGGGAGTCGGCCTGCCCAACCGTTTAATTTCTATCATTTCTTCGTAACTAATTTCTTTATTACCTAACAAAAAGTCAACTGAATTCATTTTTAATCTTAAATGCTTACAATTACAAATAAACCTGACAAATGTCACTGTCACTGGGTTTGTTTTTGTTTTTAATGTAATTCCTGTTATGCAACCTTCCTTGCAAAACAAATGCAAAGAGAAACAAATAAAACCGAATACAGGGGAATAATATCTATAGAATACATACAGGGCTCAGTCGAAAAGTTAGATCAATTTAAATAAAAAAACACTAATGAACTCAAGTGAAATGTCGACTGCGCTATTACTGAACTAAATTAAGATATAGATAGACCCAAAATTATCTTTTTATTGCGTTTAATAAAACTGGCCGGACTTTATGCGAATAATTCGTGTTTCGATTAGACAACATGAATGCATGTCAGGTTGCATATTCCTGATTAAAATTATGTGCTTTAACTAATTAATTGTTTTGCAGAAGTTAATGTATTACAAATTTGACTTATCATGCATTACTGTTAGTGTCTCGATATGTAGGTTTCTTATTTTTAATTAATTGTATTTTTGAAGTGAATTTGTTCTTTTTTAATTTTGTAATTATTCGTACTGATCTGCGAATGCAGTTTTTGAAAAGCGTAACGTATTATTGTTCAACCCAAAAGCTAATAATAATTTTTAAAGACAACTAGTTATTTTAAGCTAAAAGCTTTTATATTAATATTTTGATTTATTAAGGATTTTGTTGAAATAAAAAAGGGTGTATCGAATAATGAAAAGGTATATATTACACAGT
>NW_020438913.1:423532-433560 GCF_000699045.2 Agrilus planipennis | reverse complement strand
TGTAGTTGTCCGAAGCACTTTTCGGTAACAAAGTTACCTTCTTCAGGGACTGAAGTAAACTAAACCTAAATGAGAACTAATCCTAATTTATACTGATAGTTGTTAAGGTTCAGTGAACATGACCCGAAGCCAACAAGGTAGATGTTCAATGGACCTTAACATCATCATCATAAACGTAATTAAACTAAACTAAATAGCGGAGATCCAGGGATAGGACCGTTGTCATTGTTAAGAACAATTTGTTTATTTTTATAAATGTATAAACTTTCAAAACTGTTTAGTAAACGATTATTCCTAACTTCTTTAACTAACTTAAGGTTATTAATATTAATATTATGTCCATCAGTAAGAATATGTTGGGCAACACTAGATTTTTCTTCTCTACTAAACTTAGCATGAGCTAGATGTTCGCTCAATCAAAACCAGATTTAAGGAATTTTGGCGTTGGGGTTTGAGCTATTCTGTTTGTTCTACAACAACCGCCAAAGTTTTTCCAATCTTCATATTAAGTTATAGAGGGTTATTATTTTAAGTAGTAGAGGTTTTGGACCCCGAGGGGAAGGGAACACAAAATTTTATGAATTTATAGAGGTTATTACGTTATCAAGGTTCAACTGTAGTTATTTAATGTATACGTACTGAATAAGTTCTTTTAACTATTTATGTACTTATATGAATTGATAAAGATGTTAAGAATGATATTATTTCCAATTGGAAAAATTTATTTGACTTTCAATCCATTAAGCGCCTTGTGTTGTCTTTTTTTTTTGTCCCAATCAGTTACGGAGGTTTATTTAGTGGAGCCCGTCGAAGTCGGACGTCGTTGGCGCTACAAAGTAAACTTAATCAGGTGTAATTTGAATACGATTTTGTAAGGTTTTAATTAGCTTTTGAAAAGCTGTTGAATATGATCGTTCGATAAATAGGCAATACGTTTGGAAGTGGATCGTTTTTATCTTCTCGTTCGTTTCTTTTCTTAAAACATCTGCCGATGATTTCTTCATCAAGCGTCAAATGTTGGTGGTCCTTTAAATTTTATCTTAATGAAGACCGGCCGAATTAATATAAGTTTACTCCGTTCTTCATCGAGGGGAGACATCAATTACATCCAAATGACTTCATAAATCGGCCAAAATTTCGAATGGCTATCGAACAGGTTTCGTTTTATGCAGAAACAACCTAGTTTTTGTAACTCTTTGCCCAACTGAATATTAATTGGACCACCAACGCTCTCTGGGAACTTTTATCAAAGAATAGACCATACCATCGTTTCCTTGATCGGCAAAACAATCCATAATACCTATACAGGGTGTCCCACTTTTCTTATAAACTTTCAAGTCTTCATACACATTGTGCCAAATCATGCAAGAAACATAAAATGACACGGTACAAAAACAGAATTTTCGTTATATTTATCAAGTGCAATCCTCATTAACGTAATCTTTTGACTAATCTCGTAATCTACAAACTGACAATCAGTATACACTGATATACTTCTTTTAGGGAATTTCGCTTGTGGTGATGTCGACGGAATACCATAAAATCACAATCAAGTCAAACTTGTCGATAAATTACGTTACCTGAAATTCATCAATTTTTACCCCCCCCCCCTTGCTTCCCCTACCGTAAAGCCTGGTCTGACCCCCCTTCCCACTCCTCTCAATTCCGTTACGTAACATATTTTGCAAAAGTTTCAGACTTGAATTCAAAGAAGAAAAATTTTTTTAATTTCCAATAATAGTTCACTTAAAAAAAAAAACAGTCACAATATTGTTACTGGGATAGTTATCCCGTAACACGGTCAGTCGTGTGTACCACAATATAGTACAGGGGTCGGCAACCTAAGACCCGTGGGTCACCGAGTGACCAATTTGGTAATTTCAAGTGACTCACAAATATTATAAATTTGCAGTATNCCTGATATTTGTGGTAGTTAAGAAAGTTTTTCAAAGTATAATTCTAAATTATTTCAAACATTTTGAGGGCAATAAATAAAATAAATATTAAGCGGTTACCTATTAACTAAAAAGCAAAATTTATTTAATCGGATGCAGTGAAAAATGCCTGTGGACGTAGAGTTGCCCTATTTTCGTGGAAGCACCCATTTATATTGATATTACTTGTACAATTATGAATCCACAATTACTAGCAAATCTTCACAGATGGCGGCCTACTACCTCTCGTTATCATTACTTATTTAACTTGTAATGTTAGTTAGTTGTAGTTGTAGTGAATATTATTTTGCAGCAAAATTTCAAAAATCAATTGCGGTTTTACAAAAAATGCAGAAAAATGTCAAAAACATGGTTGGTGTCAAAAGAAAGAGTGGGTGATTGATGTTCTGAAACGACAAACGGCAGCATCAAGTGTTTATACTGGCTCTAGACGAATTAACGTTATCCCCAACGATTTGACCGATATTTGGGAAATTGAATCGGTTAAAACGACAGTGGCGTGTACATGGGTACCCAAATAAATAAAGGCCATTATTCTAAATAAATAAAAAATACTGTACGCTTCTTAAAAAAAAATGGGAAAGGAAATAAACGCTGAATTTTAACTGGTGTTTTTTTTTATGCAAAATGAAAACAGCGTAAGTTTTGCTGACAGTACCCTATCCTCCATAAAACTGTTTTAACGATTTCGATAAAATTTACAATTTGAAGGTTTATGGGGGTGAACAATATGATACAATTTCGCCACAAACGTCATTTTGTCAATAGCCCCACGACTAGCCATCGACTCCTCAATGCGGTCAGATTTTTTTATTTTTTTTTTGTATGGTACTCATACAAACTAAGAACAATATCTTTTATAAAATAGATCAATCTAGACGTTTTACAGTCGCTAAGGTATTGTACAATAAATGTAGCCTACATGTAATTTAATTTTTTAAAAAGGGCGCAATGTTTTTAATGTATTAGAGGTTATAAAATATTGCGTATTCTAGCAGCCGTAATTTCAAACGCATATAATTTAAATGTAAGTTTAAAGAGAACAGCCATTAAGTAATTTAGTAATAGATAATGTCTTATATTACATAACTTCATTGATAAATATGACCTAAATGAAAGGTTTTTAGGGGGTCGTGATCCCTTATGCAGGTCGTAAAAAAAGTTAAACAGTTATAGTTAGTTATTGTGTATGTCACAAGTATTCACATTTACCATATATTAAATTAAAGATAAAAAGACGCAAATGGCCGAATTTCTACCACTTATTTTAATTTCACTTACCTTTCCTTGAGTAGGTTTAGAAATTCGTGGATGTTGTTAATAATAATGTAAAATTCTTTTGACTTACCTTTTGTACGGTTTTATGATGTACCAAAACGGAATCCAAATTTATGATGCCTTTGAGTCGTCTGCTCCAAAACACTTTATATTTCTGTATCGGTAGATCAGAATATGGTGGCGTCCACTTCACCAGAAAGTTCATGGAGCTGTTGTTGATGCTCAGAAGTTCAACGGTGATGTTTTCGGGCGGCTTTGGTGGCCGAGGACCTGGAACTGCATTACTAAAGACAAAGTTACCTGAGGACTACGTATTTTTATCAATTAGAAAATAATTTCTTCATACCTGATGACGTAACGAACCTGGACGGCTCTGAATAACCCTTGGTGCCGTTTTTGTTGACTGCTGTAACTCTGAATTGGTACCAACGGCCGGGTTTTAAAATCTTTTTCAATACTATTTTCGGTTTAGGGGTACGTATGCAAGGAGTCCAATGGCTCATACGATTTTCGACGAGGTATTTTCCAATGTGATGTCGTTCTTCCACTAAATACAGAACTATACCTGGCGGAGATCCACCTGGTTCCCATTTTAACATGAGCGATCTTTTTCGGCGTTGTTCTCGCACTATTAAGTTTGTTGGCAGCTCCGGAACATCTGTTAATAAGTGTTGAGTAATTATAATAATAAAATTCTTAAACAACGCGTAATTGTTAGTTTTTACAAGAATGCGTAACTGGAATATGGCGCCATTTGCGGGGCTCCATGTCTTATTAGATTCGCCTTGGTTGAACTATCCTAAGGAACGGAATTTTGTTCGTCCAAATTTGAAAATTGGTTAAAAATGAACCAAAATTCAAGAATCATTTCCTTCGATTATACGAAAACCCATTTTCGCTAAAACATGTCACCTTGTGACACTCTGCCGTGCTTTTGCGTCATACAAAGTAAAATTGGTTTGAATCACTGTGAAGAGCGCATCCAAATTTGAGAAATCATCCTGCCACCCTCTTATATCCAACAAATTAAAATTGGTTTATTTTTTTTTGGGGATAAAAGTCAAACAATTAAATTCCTAAATAATACGTCATTTTACAATTTTTACAAGAAGTACATAATTGGAATGTGGAGCCACTTGTGACGTTCTATGAGTTCTGGGCCTGTTTGCGTGACCATGGCTCTACCTCTGCATTCCTATATCGAACTATTTGGTTCCTTTCATCCAAATTGAAAACTTCTGAGCAAATCTATCTTTAAGTTGGCCTCCTTCAGGCAATGAAATTCATTTATACCGAGGTGGTCAATCTTGGGTTAGCCTAGGATTTCATCAGCATTCGTTTTTAGTGTTCAAAAATAATTATTGACGGAAGGCGCGAATGATTTGATCCTGTTGGAATCAACTAATGAAAGCTCAATTTTCGAAACCTACTTTTGCTGATTAAATTGATTTCTTTTTAAGATTTATTTGTAAATTGTTAAGTTTCTTTAAAAAAGGGTGACCAATCCTAACTTAATCATTTTAGTAACCATCTTTAATGAGGGTGTTATTAAATTTTGACGGAATTTATTGGTTACCAATTGATTTGACTCGTAAAACTGATTGATTTCGAAATTAATGAGAAGGTTCTTGCAAGACTTAGAAAATTGGTTTTATAAGTATTATATAGCAGGGCTTTTGGAGATTTAACTCTCCCCTGGTTGAAAGACTTGTAAATGTAAAAAAATATTCCTTTAAATATGTAATAATTTCAAACGAGTCTTTATCAAAATTAGGATTTCTTATATTAGATTTTATAGTGATTTCTTTCAATTGTAAATAATTTAACGTCTCATAATGGGGTGTATAGCCCTATGCAGGGGAATAAAAATGTCCCTTTTTTGTGTGTCGTGGTGTATATCGTTGCGGTCATTTGCGTGCGTTATAAGTAGATCTATCATCCAGTTGACCTTCTTCAATTAATCGATACTCATAAAACGCAATCGATGGCCAAGATTGGGATAGCTCGACAACATGGGCAATAACAAGGCTCACTCGCGGCGGCGCTGCAATGGCCAATGCAAAAAAAAAAAAGATAAATAAAAACAAAAACAACACTTTGCCAATCCACGGCCTACCGAGTTGTAGGTACTATACAATGCCAGCACACGTAGATTGCGTGTACGTCCATGTGTGGCTGTGTGTATTCCGCGTAGTAGTGACTATAGTTAGCGTTTCGATGCTCGTCAAGAAAGAGTGCGGCCTTTAGCTTCCATAAATTAATTGCTCCGTCCCTTAAATCATGGCTCTCTTTGTGCGGCAAGCAGCATATTCTCACGGAACCTCGTTTTGCAAACTAGGCCCGTGTGTAGTGACTCTAAATCAGAGAGAGTGCGTTGGGCGGCAGCAGGCACGGTCAACCGCGATATGGGAGGTCTTCAACGCCAGCCGCGATTTGCATACTCTTAACTAGGTAATATGTTGTCTCTTGTAATATCTTCATTACACTTAATTGAGTGAGAGAGACGGCACTATAACACGCTCGAATTGCACTTGCGATCTAAAGTGACGATAAAAAAGTCGCAAGAAACCCAAGAGATATTCCAAGGTTTTTTCGTAGTCCTTTGTGCCCGTGTCTTGTTTAACATTTCACTATATTGAGAATAGACGTCTTTGACTTTTATGTATTATGCCTAGGTACCTACATTGTAGAAGAAACTAGACAAGAGTGCACTATGTTGGATAATATTTTATTTCTTGCCATTAAATGGGTCATGGAAACGTAAAGTGGGGAGCAGCAATGAGCACATACGTTCAGGCACATCGTATAGTTAGTAAGGTACCATTGGTGTTGGTTTTGTACAAGGTCTCATATTAGGGAAAACCCTAAAAAGTTTTCGTCATAGAGTCGTTAGTCGTTAGGAATACCCTACATCTCTAACCATTTGCTAGCAGTAACCTAATTTAGGTCTTCCCTTCTTCTCTTGCTCCTCTTTACTCCTTTTATGCTTCTAATATACCTCTGACTAACCTTTCATCTCTCAGAAGGTATCCTAGCATCATATTTGTCCTTTTTCCTAATCAGTTTCGTCGTGTCCTCTGTTCATTTCTATCCTTTTGTAGCTTGTTACGAAGAACCCTTTTTTTGTGATAGACATGGGAGAAAAATATGGCTAAACCCCATGCTTTTGATTCTTCTTTGAAACACATAGAAATAGTAACAATCTCAATTGAAGTTAATGACAATTATTTACGACATATCTGCGAAATTTTTTTGATTTCTATACCGATGAATTGTTCAAAAAGTTAGTGGTTATACTAAAAATGAGAGAAGCTAGGAAGTATTGAATAACTTTATTATATATAAAGTATCATTTGCGTTTAGAATTTAATTCAAATCGTAGATTTTCGATGAAGATATCGGTATAGTAACATACAAAACAAGTAACTTTCTCTTTGCTATGTTAAATGTACATACTTAAGCAAGTCACCAAAAGAATTCATGACAAAGACCGAGTAAGTTTCGCTTAGGGAAAGGTAACCACTGAACACTGAACATCGTCGTACAATTAGATGAAAACGGTATAAGGTATAACGTTTGTACCAAATGTACCTATTTTCTTGTGAAAATGTCAAATACAAGATACAAGGATTCGATGACAAAAGGCTATACTGTGTCTAATGGATAACTAGCGGCTATTTTTACTCTTCCAGATAATAGATAATAGAAAATACCTACACGACATTGAACCACAAATTAACACATTTCCCTCAAAGTACTCCAGCTACCAAATTTTCTTTTTTTCAGTTTTTCATTTGTTCTTGTGCCATTCATGCTTCCATCATTTCCAAATACGTTAAATTTGCCCTCGTTTGTGAATAACAAGTCCTTTCAGAATTTGAAAAGTGCCGGATGATTGCATGTATTTATTTTAGAAAAAATTGCTTCGTCGAGTAGTGTTCTTCCAATTAATGATAATAATTAGACCTTATTTTTTTCTTTTTAATTTTCCTATGTCTAATTATCTATCTTATCAAGCCAGAAAGTAATTGATATCAAAGATAGTCCATAATCTAGTAAAAAGTTCAATCTTCTGACGTTTGACTGAATACAATAGGGAGATACTGGCTTTCAAAAGTCGCTTATTTTGACATTCACGGCCTCTTTCAATCACTCATTTAAACCAAGACCAGGGAGGATTGTTACGCTTATAAAACTAAACATGAATAATATTCACAACTGTTTCTTTTTGTAAACTGATATCCACCCCCCTGTCCGAGGTGAAATCCTTGTTACATCTTTGATCAAAATCTACATACGATCAGTACTTGTTCTAAAAATTTGAAATAAAGGATTAGGTCAGGAAATGACTAACTTTTTTATTCTATATGACTAACCATAAGAACAATAAAGAATAAAGGATCGCAGATATGTGCGAGGAGGACTCACTTCTTGTCGGTTCATCAACACAAGGTCCAAAGACTCCCTTTCTTCCTATCCTGAGCAAATCTTTGCATTCCTAAAAACTACAACATTCCACATATCTAACCATCACCTCTGCATTTACAAGAACGTATTCCCACCAAAAACATAAATAATGTTAAAAGGAAGATTTTTTATATGTACTGTAATGCTTTGCCGTCGAAGGAAAGAAGTAAATTTTATTATTTAACGACAATTTCCGATTTTAAAATCGTTGACTGTCCCTCCCTCAAAATAACACTTATAACTCTAGGCTGGACCCCCTCTCCTCCCAATTTGCATTACATAATTTATGAGCAGATCCTAATTTTAATATTTTATAAATATAATATCCAAACTTATTTGAACTCCAGTATTTAGTAAATATATTGATTTGTTAATTATTACTGGAAATTAAAAAATTCTACTCGTCTAAATTCAAGATTGATTTGATTATTTGTTTTCTCGTAATGTTTAATTAAAATTCATTTTCTACGGTCTTATTAATGAGCATTTAATAGAATTACTTATTCTATAATTACGTGCTGGAGTATGAGTCACTTAATTACCTACTTTATGCATTTGTTATGTCTTAATGCAATTCATGTATCTATATGCATGCATATATACTTAATTATGCTTAAATAACTAACCGTGGCTGAAGGAAACATAATTTTAGATTATTATTAGAGCCTAATGATAGAAAAGATAACATCCTAATTAAATTATTCATATTTAGTTATTTTAATTAATTATATTTTGGTTTTATATTAAATTCTGTAATGTTTTGCATAAGTACAGTATTTATCCTTGGTTTAGTTTTTATGTATGTTTAATAATATAATCGTTCATGATGAAGAATAAATGTATGTTCTTATAGAACAGGGATGGATCCAGGATTTTAACAAGGAAGGAGTTTATAAAAATTGTTGCCCACTTTTCTTGAAATGAAACTATTCTCTGAAAATCTTTGATCAACATTCGTTATTTTCGTTAGTATTTTTTTCTACTAATTTTGAAATAATGGTTTTATATAAAACATTAAGAATTTATTAAGTCTAGCAAAAGAGGAAGGGGTTCGGACTCGAATTAATTTTAAAGTTTGCCTTTGTAAAAGCATTTGCCGGAAATGTTTTGTAAAGTTTTATTTGTCTAATGAACGGAATTAGAAGATCTTTGCAAACTATTAATGTATTAATTGATTAATTAATTAAGAAGGTTTTTAACCCGCAAGTAATTTGGAAATGGTAATGAACTCTGCACAAGATTTGTCTTCAATAGAAGTAGTTTTTAACTTTGCAATAATCTTAATTTATAGTAGCAAATGTTGTTCTTCAGTTTTGTTTTATAATTTCATCACCGGGGAAGGTTTTACAGAACTCCTTGAAGTATCCTAAATTTCTTCGCATTTCGTTTCTATTTTTTTTTTATTAATTTGTTCTCGCCAGACTATTTTTTTAATGATTTTCTTGTCATTTTATTGGATGTGTCGATTTTATCTACTGTTAAAGTTGAAAAATTTAAAGGTTGTTCATAAAGCTTATGACTGCATAGGGGGTGGGAGAGGGGTTTGGTAAAAGGCAATTCTTAACCATGTGGGGGTTGATTTCAGATAATATTTAATAAAAAATAGAATTAAAATAAAATTTGTTATGAAGATTATATTTCAAAAAAGTTAAAAAGAACACGTTGTACCGGGGATTCTAAGGATAAAACTATTTTAGACCATGTTAATGGAAGGGGGCTCGAAATTGGTTGAAATAGAGTCACATGGTTTATGAACAGCCCCTTATTTGATTTCCTTCCCTAATGGATGGATAAATGGGTCTATCCGAAATACAGTTTGGAATTGACCCATTAATAGTAATATGAATAATGCGTGTGTGGTTTTCCTGGTTGGTGGCAGAACCCATAATATGATTAGTATTTATGATCCACTGCCCTTGTATTTGATAAACAATTAAAATACAGTAGAACCTCGACAAGATAAAGACCAAGGGAAACTTTAAATAATTTGAGTTATTGAGGTTTTTACTTATCTACTAAGGGTTTAAGTTTAAGCTTTAAAATTATGGATTACCGGTGACTTAGCAAATTTTTCAACTTTTTCCTTTAGTATAGGTCCACTAAGACTAATATTTTTACGGCTTTTTTGTCTTTTACATAGAAAACTTTCTCCCGATTCAAACCACTCTTCACTGCTTACTGAGGTGCGATGCTCAAATTATTCGTTTAAGTTATAGAGTAGAACAAACAGAATAGCTCAAAACCCCAACGCCAAAACAAGACACTGTAGTTGTCCGAAGCACTTTTCGG
Source organism: Agrilus planipennis (assembly GCF_000699045.2). Taxonomy (NCBI): domain Eukaryota; kingdom Metazoa; phylum Arthropoda; class Insecta; order Coleoptera; family Buprestidae; genus Agrilus; species Agrilus planipennis. The sequence continues at coordinate 423,571 of NW_020438913.1, read as the reverse complement.
TAACAAAGTTACCTTCTTCAGGGACTGAAGTAAACTAAA
>NW_020438913.1:409017-422183 GCF_000699045.2 Agrilus planipennis | reverse complement strand
GGTCGGCAACCTATGACCCGTGGGTCACCGAGTGACCCATTTGGTAATTTCGAGTGACCCACTTTAGTTCTGAAAATAAAGTATAAGATATATAAACATTTTTTTCGTTTAGTAATGATTGATTTTAAAAGTTCAATATTATGGACGGATAAATGCAAGAAATTGCGGAACGATTAGGAAAATACAGAAGATAATCATTTTTTCATGATATCAACATGTTGGGCATCACTTCCTACGAGGTTTTCATCATTAAAAAAAATTGGCTTTGCCATTTTGTCCACATTCGGGTCCACTTATAAATGTGAGCAAATATTTTCACAAATGAAATTTATTTTGAGCAGAAACAGGAGCAGGTTAACTATTGAAAATTCAGATGCTTGTGTTCGACTTAAAACGACCAACTATAAACCAGACTTGACTAAATTGACGTTACAAGTTCAACATCAGGGGAGCCATTGATATCGTAGAGAAAGTTTATAAATAAAGTTCTTAATAAAATATATCTTATTATTTACTAAAATGCTGTTTTAATACGAAAATATCTCTGACCCAAGCGTCTCTTTAATACTCGCATTTTAGTTGATTTTGACCCGCGGTCAAAAAAGGTTGCCGACCCTTGATATAGTACATAACATTAAAAAATTGGAAGATAACTTGCTTACCTTTTACGTTGTTTAAATTTTTCGGTATTTGACAGGTGATCCCGCATCTGTGATTGCAGCATTTGGTCAGTCCTGGACAATGAATGTCTTTGTTACAAGCTTCTAAACAGGCAAACGCGAATCTCGATCCACCTGTTGAGTCCAACCCTGGACAACTTCCTGGTTTGTCGACTCCTTTCATTAAACAAGCCTTTACGCACTAGATAACAATTTCAACTGAATAGTCAATGTACACGATGTTCAAATACATAAAGACGTGGATTACATGTTTCTTTTAAGGGGGTCGTTCATAAAATATATTCGCAAATAAGGGAGGGAGGCGTATAGATTAGCGTCATTGCTAAAGGGGGGAGTGGACTAGCACTTGTGACGTAATCATTCTTGGGGAGTCACTGAAAATATGGTTAGCTTAACGAAGGGAGAGGGAGGGATCTAAAAAGGTGAAATTCTGGGTGACGTAGTTTACGAACGACGACCCCTAAGGAAAGAACTTAAATATTGGAAATGAAACATATTTTAAAAAATGCAGGAACATTAAATACTAAAAATTGATGGAGAAAATCCGGTCCTGATTCTTAGCTTTATTAATTCCTCCTGAATTATTCCTTTGAATGATTTTTTCAAAAATCACTTGTCACGCATAATTAATATTTAAGAAATGCGCATGCGCAGATCGTGGTAAAACTTCTTCGAGCATATTTCTTGTCGATTCTTATTGCATTAAATTTTCAGACTACTCTTGTAACGTAACCCGTATTTAGATGTGATCTATTCTTGATTCATTTGTTGTTTCCAGTAGTAGATACATGATTATTCTTTACGTACTACGTGTATTTATTCGTATAGTACACGTACATATGTGTTTGCAAATTGGTGTGAAGTATGAATAGGCAAAATTAGACATGAAATAGTGCACGTACTAAATTTTCGTAACCAGGAAGTATTTTAAGACTTCTAGAAATGTCAAGCGAATTAATGCACGTTCTTGTTAGCAGAGTTATCCCGCTTCTCTTATTGTTATCTTAAAATAAGTTGCAAATAATTTGTTTTAGTTTCATTGTGCTCATTTTAACGGTTTCTGAATCATTCTTGAGGTTACCTGTTTATATAAACGAAAATAGTAGGAACCGCGAGTTTACAAAACTATTGCTTTGAATGAGGGTAATCTTCTAGGGTGTTTTCTTTTCAGAAATGATTATTGTAAATTGTGCGTTGTTTCATGCTATCGTTAGTTATATGTTAAATTTGAATTATAACACTGTTTAACGTAATAAAGTAAAAGGCTTTCAGGGCAAAGTAGTATTACGTAGTTACTATCAGCAATTTCTTATGCTGAAGTGTATGATGTGTTGCATATCTATCTACAAACAATTACTTTAAATTTAATATTTCAAACAATTTTTAAGACAAAGAAAGTGCTTAAACAAATTGTTCACAAAAGTGAATTTCTACCAGTCGAAACAAGGGTTCTAACCTTTTATACTAGTTTTAATAATAATAATAATAATTAACATCATCACATTTCTGTGTTCACTTATGCGTTCTTGAAATGATCAATCAGTTTGGCCTATATATAAGAGCTTTAAGATTGTTATCTAGTCTATTTTTAGCGTTTCTAATTTTTTGGGGGCTGGGGTATGATTCACCTACTGCAATGAAAGAATAACAGACTTGAAAGTTTGTTGTTAATAAATCGCATGATCTACATTTTATACGATAAGGGAGGTTTCGATTGCACTCATGTTTATCTGTTCTGATTTTTCAGTTCGATAGATACAACCCCATAACTTATTTTGGGTGCCCTTATTTTGCGCTGTAGAATAATTGGTTCATTAGTAAACCAAGACAGACGAGTATTGTCTTTTGATACTTTAGTCAAATGTTACCTTTTTTTTACCAATTTTATTATCGAATGCATTAAAATTTCACTACTTGTATAACATTAAAATGGAAAATTGTTTATTTAATAAAATTAACCGTTGACGTAAAATTGAGTTGGAAACTACTATAAAAACGTTTATCTTACAATGTAATATTAATGAACCATAATTTGATTAAGTACTACCATCTGTAATTAACACGAATAAATGGTCTGTTCATTCAACATGTTGTGTGATATTCCAATGGGCCATTTTATAAATTTTTATTACAATGACCCAATTTAATGATAATTTATTGACCGATAGATAATTAAATTGTACTTAAGTTATTTCCTGTTTGATGTGTGTTTAAGGGTTCCGAAATTTCAAATGAAAAAAACCAAATCTCTTACAATCAACGTAAATGATGTTAGAATTAAGGAATAAAGTAAAAGACATTTAAAAAATATGAGGATGTTAATTCTTTTCTCAATCTTATGCCACATTGTTAAAATACTCTTCTAGAATATTATCTGATGTTTCCAATCAATTGTTCGGCTTCTGAGATGGTTAAAAATTCAACTCATAAGTGTTGTTGTTGTTAGAATAATTTGAGTTAATTGCAATGAAAGGACTAGTATCAATAATTGTCCAAAAATAAAGAAAAAGGTGGATCTATTTTATACATTTGATCATCAAAATCAACAATCGTATTGTATGAAAATAAAAGTGAAATACTGGTATGCAAGGGAAGAAAAAGTAGGGAAAAAACGAATACATATAAAGATAGGAGACGAAAAATTAGAAGAAGTGGCAGATTTTAGGTGTCTAGGAAGTCAGATAAGTCAGGACGAAAAAAGTCGTAGGGATATAAAGCAGAGGATAGCGCAGGGTCGAGTCNAAACTTAGCTTAATTAGTACAATAAAAAAATTTAAAAATAAATTATAAATTATTTGTACATAGGCACATCTTATTTACATCAAAGGCCAGCGAAGACCTTTTTTCTATCTTCAGACGGTTTAATTTTTTTGCGAATTTGTTTCTCGAAGATTATACGGCTTTGTTAAACTGGCTAAAAAAAAATAAAATAAAGTAGCGCTTTTATGATATGTAACTGTAAAATTAATTTAATGCTTATTTCAAAAAGGACTTTATTTACAACGATAGTCTTAAAGTTACTGCATTAGGAAAATATTCTACTTTATTTATAAGCGAACATTACCTGAAGAAAAATGGGTTGTGTTAAGAAGTTGAGCTGATTTTTCACCTTTTAGTTTTTCTGATCCAAACTCCGAAAGTGCTTGAATTTGAAGGAAATATAGCGAATTAGCAGCTAAATTTTTTAGCACGGCTTTTGTGGTACCCTACGAAATCAAAAAGTAAATAATACGAAAATATTATTAAATTAATTCACGATTCTCCATACTAAAATGGGGTGTATCCGTATACTAGACAGTTTCAAAATACGCCTCTGGTAGAGGCTGTTGTTTCAAATAATGTGATAATTTATGATGATAAAAAAACAAATGAAGAACAGAAAAGTTTGTTCTGGATTGTGTTAAAATTATACTATGTTATTAACAAAAGAAATTGGCTCAATAATATAATTGAGTTTCTTGGGAATTTTTTTATTATTTCCGCAAGAGCGATTGCTAAAGTGGCTTATAATTGACCCTTTTTGATAGCGCTTCTTGTACAGCCATAGTTATCGAGATTTGAAAAAGAAATAAAAAATAATATCAATTTATTTATTTATTAAACTGGTCATGCCCGTTTGATTTTGAACAGTGGGTACAAAACAACATAGCATTTATATCTTCATTAATTTATCATTCATGCTTTAAAAGCAACATTAAAAATGTAACAGTTAAAACGTGTCAGTAGAATGTATGCGTATGCAACCAATTATACATCGAATATGCATATTTAAACCCGCTCGGTTTTTTGCAATTGTTTAGTCTTAGACAAAATAGGCGATTTTTAATTAAATTTTATTAAAAGAAAACATCCCATAAATGTATCAAAAGTAGGTCTAAACATCCTGTCTTTTAATTAAATGTTTTAATCATCAGTTAGTTTAGAAGTCAGAAGTCAAAAACACCTTTTTTGCTGTTTAAATCAGTAAGGTCTTTTGAACCATTTAATAAAATTATTTAGACATTTTACTGATGCTTGTCGCTTGACGCCCCTTAGACCTGGGTGCCTCAGGGAATAGCCCGATCTGCTCCCCCCAAAAGCCGACACTGTTGATAGGGGTATATTTTCGAAAAATTCTATTATATAACTAGGTGCACGTAACAAAAATTCCTTTCGTTTTTCTTTTGTCTCGGAACTGAGTACTTCTTGGAGATAGTTAATTATAGAACGAGCTGTAAAAAAATTGTCGGCGTGACATTTATGATGGTCTCATGATTAAAAATGACATTTACGGCATCAGCACTCCTTTTGACAATAATAAACAACAGGACAAGCGTTGTCTTCTCATGTTCACACAAAGTAAAGTAAATGTCCAGGTGGAGGCTGGCATCAAGAAAGCTTTGTGAGCTTTCAAAAAAAATGAAACATGAGCTCGTTTGTTTCAAGCAGTAATGGACGCTGCATTGTGTGCTTTATTATATATTGGACGCTTCGGGGCTCGATTTTATTTGTGGTCAAGACACTGACATGGGTGGTTTGCAACATCAGGTTAGTTAGAGAACGAAATAGGTGTTGTTCTTACATGTATTTATATGGGCTTGTATTTTATTTTTATGTTCGCATACGAAACGCAGTAGAAAGTTGCTCTTTTTTGGTGTGTCAGTGAGGGTCGGGAACGTTTTTTTTTATCACAATTTATTTATTAAAATGTGCAGAATCAGCGCTCGTATAGGGGTAAAAAAGGGTTTTTCCTAAACACACACCGACGTTCTGCATTTTGTTGTAAAGGCCTTATTAAGGTAGGTTTTTGAGTCAATAAAACTTTTAAACCAAAAGGCGAAAAGTTGGTATTTGTTTAGAAAAAAAAACTCTTTTTTGATTCTATATTGGTACCTAATTGATTCAGCACGGGAAGAAATGGAAAAAGTTTCTTCATTACCTGAAGATGTTTAGACAATCTGCCGTGTAAAAAAATAATAAATTTTCTTTGTACCAAAATCATTTGATATGAACAGGGTCGAAAATTGATAGTATTTTTGTTTATTTTCGAAACTAGAAATGTCAAAAACCACTTTATTGTTATAAAACCAACGATTAATTTATTAAGTAATACTTTTTATTTTCAAAACCTTATATTTATTTTATTTTATTCACGCGAAGAATGGTACGATTATTTCTAAATTTCTTACCCGGTAGGTAGCTTTCGTATCTAAAACCAGATAAAACGTTGTAAGGATATGGTAAAAAACATTTTCTAAAATTTTCCAATTAAAAAAAAATGGTCTGCACTCATTCTCACCAAAATTCACAACGAGAAAGTTCTGAAATAATTTTAACATTTAGCAGATATTTATCAGTAGATACTGAAAGTCTATCCCTTTCTCACACCAAACGTTCCCCTTAATTGGAAAAACTCAACTGGAGCAGACATCGCAAACTCAACAGAAATATTAATTCTTTTAAAACACCTTAAAGATTTTCTTTTCTTTTCAATCGCATCTGGTACTTTTTCAGAACTTGAACTACAACCACCCATCCTTTAGTTTTACATTACTTGGTTTATCTAACTTAATCAAAATTAGTTCTCCATAAAATTCCTAAACCTGGAAATTTTAGAAACCTCGGACGTTACCCCTGACAGAATTAAAACACCAGGATGTCCAGTTTAATTGAAAATATCTCCTGCATCGCTAATTGTCCTAAACTAACTGAATTCTCAAAATATTTTGAACGAAACGTAATACTATTCAGAAACTTTAAATATTACAGTTATTGGATTCGGATTATTGTATTGTTTATGTGAAAACATGATTGCATGCATTTATACGAATTTTCTTGTACCACGTCGTATATTTCAAAAGATGATGCCGTCCTTTAATGATAATGGAACATCTTTAATATTCGGTTATTTACTTGCCAGCAATAGTATATATAGGTACATATAGTGTCATCCCATAAGACATTTGGGTTGAGACTGTTAACAAACAATTTAAAGCATAAAAGTTTCAATACTCAGAGATGCTTTCATCACTAAGATATATTTTGATAAGTTTCTAACAATAAAAAAGCATCCTTTATTATTGTTTCAATTCAATTGCTTGATATGGATTACACGCATTGCTTTGCTATGTTTTAATTTTGTGAGCAAAACATTCATTTCATGTGTTGCATGAAAACGATATCCCTATCATCATAAGGTCGTCACTCCTAAGATTGGTTGAACATGCACCTCCACTCTTTCCTATCGTATCCATTTCCCTAGAATTTGAACATTCCACATCCTTAACTATTTGTGAACAGGAATCTAATCTAAACTACCTCTGAACTTCTGTTTTTGCTTCCAATGTTCCAATACATATATCTTTAACTAGCCCTTCATGCTTGAAAAGGTGTCCTACAAACCTATCTCGCCTATTTCTTATTTCTCCTACTCTTTTTAATACCTTGTTTTGGGTATCATCATCATAATGTCGTCAGTCTTAAGATTGGTTGGACGCTCACCTTCGCTCTTTCCTGTCCTAAAACTAGAATATCCCACATCCTTAACTATTTGTAAAAAGTAATCTAATCTAGATTTCCTTTTAACTCCTTTTAATTCCTGTTTTTACTTCTAACTAGCCCTTCATGCCTGAGAAGGTGTCCTGCAAACCTCTCTCGCCTATTTCTTATTTCTCCTACTCTTTGGGTATCATCATCATTGTAAGGCGGTCAGTCCTAAGACTGGTTGGACACGCACCTTCACTCCTTCCTATCCTGAGCTAACCTTCGCATTTCCCTACAACTAAGAACACATCCTCCACTATTTGTGTACAGTAATCTAATCGGTCTGAAGAATGAAAATTGAAGATAACAATTTTTCGTTTCAGTGCTCATGTTTTCTTTTCTATTTCTTCTTCGTTCAATATTTAATGGCGTCAGCATTTTGGAACGACGATGCGTCCAATTGGTTTACTGACTCAATATCGCCAGCATCGTTTAAAAAGCATTATCCTTTCTCTCAAGATACAAATCCTTGCCATACGAATTATTACAGCGAAAAGTGTCGGATTTACCGTAAGCTTGTTTATGGCAGTCAAACATTAAACGATGTTTTTGACGAAAAAGATAGGTTGCAATCGGTAAGAATACTTATATTCCCTACAATTTACTCTTTTTGCAATTCCATTAATTAATTCTAAAAATGGTTTAGGATGATTTAGAAATTAGAAATATAACTTTGGAAAGTGTTCTGGTGCTTCTAATAAGTTTTTATTTTAATTTTAATAAATATGGTACTATTGGTGGTGCCATTAAACGGTACTTTATTAATCTTCAAAATTGCCACATTATTTCATAAAAGAAGTGTTGTCATAGATTATGAGACACTCTGTAAGCTTCCTCTTAAAAAAGATGTACTTTTATTATCGTTTCTTTCGTCAATATATGTACATACATACTGTGTCCGTGTGTTTATGCTAATGGCTAATGCAATGTTTATAAGGAGAGAGAAAAGAAACTGAGTAAGATCAGCGTCAATCTTAATGCCCATTCGTGTCCTTGTGAATACAACACAACCTACATTGATTTAGGGGACAATGATTATTTTCCAAGGTGAGCTTAATTGTAAAAGAGTTTTTTTATTAAGACAAATGTAAAGGCAACTTAGATGCCTGGAAAGCAAACACGATCATATTTGATTTTATTTATTTTTAAAGTAGTATCTATGTGTCGTGATGAGGCTTTCTGAAATTTTGTTTTTTCTTTAATGAAGAGAGAGAAAGAAACATTGTAACTTTTTGTATTTTTAGATAATTTTATTTAAATTTAGGACGATAAACTCATTTGGGTGATTCCATGAAAATAGGCAACTTTATGATGTAATTAGTCTTTACTATTTTTTACATATTGTGCAATTTTAAATTAGTGTGTTTTGTGACTGATCGATAGAATAATTAATGTTCAAAAGGGCCAGTCACTTTGTTTAGTATTTTAAGAGAAATTCAGGTTTTTGTAAATTTAGACGTCTAGGGACTGACACATATAGCTATGGACTGATATACTGTAATATAAGATTTTTTAAGGCAATTAGTGTAATAAAATAAGACTACTACACAGGCATAGCTTCACTTTTATCAGGAACGTATTTTAGACAGTATCATTATTAATTCACTTAAAAATTGTTAATCAAGTGTAGCTTTAGCTAAAATTCTTTAAGATAAGGTAAAAAATAAAACATACGAAGCCATTAGCTCTNTTGTATGAAAATAAAAGTGAAATACTGGTATGCAAGGGAAGAAAAAGTAGGGAAAAAACGAATACATATAAAGATAGGAGACGAAAAATTAGAAGAAGTGGCAGATTTTAGGTGTCTAGGAAGTCAGATAAGTCAGGACGAAAAAAGTCGTAGGGATATAAAGCAGAGGATAGCGCAGGGTCGAGTCGCTTTCAATAAAAAGAAGTCACTTCTATGCTCACGAACGACTAATTTAGAAATTCGGAAAAGATTGTCGAATGTGTATGTTTGAAACGCGGCGCTGTACGGGTGCGAAACATGGCCGGTGGGTGCGGCGGAATGAAAAGGTTAGAAGCGTTAGAAATGTGGTATTACAGGCGAATAATGAGGATACCGTGGATAGAGAAGGCTAGAAATGAAGAGGTATTGAAAGAATAGGAGAACAAAAGACTATGGTTAAGTCAATAAAGAATAGGAGAAATAGGTTGGCAGGACACCTTCTCAGGCATGAAGGTCTAGTCAGAGACATATTAGAAACAGAAGCAGGAGTTAGGAGGAGAAGAGGTAGACCTAGATTAGATTACTGTTGGCAAATAGTTAAGGATGTGGGTTGTACTAGTTTTAGGGAAATGTGAAGATTAGGTCAGGAAAGGAAAGAGTGGAGGTGCGCGACCGAGCGGCATGGCCTAGAGGTCTAGACCATTGCTTAGCATTCGGGAGGACGTCGGTTCGATTCCGGGTCCGTCTGCCTTGGTCCAAGTATTTCTGTGGTTTCCTTGGATCACTTAGGCAAATGCTGAGGCTGTAATATTCCACAGATAATCTTTCACTCTCTTCTGTCTTCATTTCGTCCGTCTCATNCTTGGTCCAAGTATTTCTGTGGTTTCCTTGGATCACTTAGGCAAATGCTGAGGCTGTAATATTCCACAGATAATCTTTCACTCTCTTCTGTCTTCATTTCGTCCGTCTCCTCTTTCTCATCCGAACCATCCCACCACCCACCCTTTCCCACGATTCCTGAAAGCAGGCTGAAGAGGGCCTTCCGCCCTACCTTGCGGCGTAGTCCGGAGGGACTGCCCGCCCACCAGCATTAGTGGCTGGTGGGAATGAAACACCCAAAAGTTTTTAGTTTTTTTTTTCGAGGTGCGTGTCCAACCAGTCTTAGGACTGGCGACCTTATGATGATGATGACTGGATAGTGGCACATTTTTGTACCATGCGATTCTATAAGTAGTTCTGATCTCATTAAAAGCTAAGAAACCCTACCTTTGTAGAGAAGAGCGAAAGCTTCTAATGATAGAAAAAATGCCTGGAAACGCGATTTTCGGACAACTATAAAAGACAAAGTACTTTTTTTAATTATTTAAATTGTTTTTTATTTGTTTTTGAACGGTGGGCATGGCGGAAAAGGAATGGTTACAAATATTTGAAAAGGTTAGAAATGAGGAGGTAGTAGGTAGAGATAGGTTGTTAGGACAGCTTCTCAGGCATGAAGGGTTGGTTAGGACATATTGGAAGCAGAAACAAGAGTTAAGAGGAATAGAGGTTGACGTAGATTAGATTACAGTTCACAAATAGTTAATGATGTGGGATGTTCTAGTTTTAGGGAAATGCGAAGATTAGCTCAGGATAGGAAAGGGTGGATGTGCGTGTCCAACTAGTCTTAGGACTAACAGCCTTATGATAATGAGTTAAACTATTTTTTATTGCAATTATGAATTTAAATTCAATTGAAACTGGTCGTAATAGCAGTTACCTGAATTTATTTTTTGACCTGTCTAACAGTATGATGTGGACCATATACATATTAGACATACCCAAACAATTAAGGCTAATTAACCTTTTTGATCTTTTCTAATAAAGCGGCTAGTGACCATGTTAACTGTCCTAAAATAATTGGATTTATTAATATCAGATAAAAACATACTCAGACTTGTTTAAATGTAACCTATATACTCGACGTCTGCTATCGTTCGTAAGTATGTATTTATTAAAATTTAAAAGCTCATACATATTGAACTTGTATTGTTATTTGTCTGTCTGTTTGTCCGTTTGCTACGAATACAATATTAATGAAGTTTTCGTTAACAAAATACATTTTTTATAGTCAAATGGTTTTTTTTTAAATAGAAAAATATAAATCTAAAAATGGTTTATTATATGTATGCATTTTTAATAAGTATATCATCCTACTACAAACAAATTAAGAATACAATTACTTAATTTATTATTAAATATTCAGGTCATGAATTTGTTTTAAGTATTAATAATTAGGCCGCGAAAGCCTTCCTCTATAAGCGTATGAATTTTAACTTTGTTTCTTTAATAACGGCCATATACGTAAAGTGAATTTGCTGCTGCCTGCTGCAGCTTGTTCTGGTTATTAACAATGCAACTCTAGTCGAGATATTTATGGAAGCTATTTTACATTTGACCTCCGAGATTGGTAAAAATCACGAGGCAAGGCTGCATTTTATTTTGCGGCTCTCGTCCTGCTTGTTAACTCCCTGCCTACTTAGCAATGAGATGGATTAAGCTAAAATGCCAATCGTCGATTAATGGAATACGAGTATACGGGGTGACTCAGTGAATCATTAAATAAAAAACGACAGTCAGACACGCTAGTGATCCTATAAGGGTTCCGTTTTTCATTCGGACGTATGGAACCCTAACCCGAGATACAACTTAACATTGTAGTTGAAGAAAAATGTGTTCTCCCATACGTTCAAACTTTAAAACTATTTTAATATTATAAATTTAAGTCACACGGTACAGTTTGCAAAACTTTTGGTAAAGGTCTAGGTGATGGGGGGACCGAAAGAGGAGGTCTCCCCCACCACTGTACCATAAAAGTTCGTGGCGGTCTCACCCCCAAAAAAGTTATGGGAGTTCAAAGTTAATAAATATGCCAATTTTTATACATTTCTAGGCATGTAAATATTTATATATCTAGTCATTCTTAAACAATATTCAAAGGTAAAACTAATGAAAAATACATAAANGAATTAAAATAAAATTTGTTATGAAGATTATATTTCAAAAAAGTTAAAAAGAACACGTTGTACCGGGGATTCTAAGGATAAAACTATTTTAGACCATGTTAATGGAAGGGGGCTCGAAATTGGTTGAAATAGAGTCACATGGTTTATGAACAGCCCCTTATTTGATTTCCTTCCCTAATGGATGGATAAATGGGTCTATCCGAAATACAGTTTGGAATTGACCCATTAATAGTAATATGAATAATGCGTGTGTGGTTTTCCTGGTTGGTGGCAGAACCCATAATATGATTAGTATTTATGATCCACTGCCCTTGTATTTGATAAACAATTAAAATACAGTAGAACCTCGACAAGATAAAGACCAAGGGAAACTTTAAATAATTTGAGTTATTGAGGTTTTTACTTATCTACTAAGGGTTTAAGTTTAAGCTTTAAAATTATGGATTACCGGTGACTTAGCAAATTTTTCAACTTTTTCCTTTAGTATAGGTCCACTAAGACTAATATTTTTACGGCTTTTTTGTCTTTTACATAGAAAACTTTCTCCCGATTCAAACCACTCTTCACTGCTTACTGAGGTGCGATGCTCAAATTATTCGTTTAAGTTATAGAGTAGAACAAACAGAATAGCTCAAAACCCCAACGCCAAAACAAGACACTGTAGTTGTCCGAAGCACTTTTCGGTAACAAAGTTACCTTCTTCAGGGACTGAAGTAAACTAAACCTAAATGAGAACTAATCCTAATTTATACTGATAGTTGTTAAGGTTCAGTGAACATGACCCGAAGCCAACAAGGTAGATGTTCAATGGACCTTAACATCATCATCATAAACGTAATTAAACTAAACTAAATAGCGGAGATCCAGGGATGGGACCGTTGTCATTGTTAAGAACAATTTGTTTATTTTTATAAATGTATAAACTTTCAAAACTGTTTAGTAAACGATTATTCCTAACTTCTTTAACTAACTTAAGGTTATTAATATTAATATTATGTCCATCAGTAAGAATATGTTGGGCAACACTAGATTTTTCTTCTCTACCAAACCTAGCATGAGCTAGATGTTCTTTAAATCTGGTTTTGATTGAACGTCTAGTTTGTCCAATATATTTTTTACTACAGTCATTACAACTAATTTCATATATCCCCGACTTTTCTAAGAATGGAATTTTATCCTTAGGGTTACCAAGGAGAGTTTGAATGGAGTTGCCATTTGAACTGTAAGCAATCCGTAAACCAAGTTTTCGAAAAATACCCTCGAGTCCGCGAGTAAATCTTGGCTCGTATGGCA
>NW_020438913.1:393252-401981 GCF_000699045.2 Agrilus planipennis | reverse complement strand
TGATAAAGATATTTAAATAATGTTTTATATAACTTTCTCAATATTTTTATGTATTTTTCATTAGTTTTACCTTTGAATATTGTTTAAGAATGACTATATAAATATTTACATGCCTAGAAATGTATAAAAATTGGCATATTTATTAACTTTGAACCCCTATAACTTTTTAAGGGGGTGAGACGAACTTTTTACGGTGAAGTGGTGGGGGAGACACCCTCTTTCGACCCCCCACCTCCACCCGCTTGAAAATATATTTTTATTGAATTTTATTTGAATTATAGTGTATGAAAATTGTCAAAATAATCAACTTTCGGTGAGACCGCCGCACATTTTTTATGGGGTTTTACTTAGGTGACCACCCTATTTCGATCCCCCTACCCCCACCCCCCATCTAACCCCCATAACTTTTTATGGAGGTGAGACCGCCACGAACTTTTTATGGTACAGTAGTGGGGCAGATCTCCTCTTCCGATCCCACCACACTCCGAAGGGGGTGGGAGCCATCAGCTAGACATTTACCAAACTTTTTTTTATTTTCCTGTTGAGACCCCAAAGATGACTCCCATGTTCAAAATTAATTTATTTACGTTATGCGTCCACGTTTGGGTCACAGAAATTCATATCTGTACTCAATTTCAACTTAATCTGTCCAGTAGATTCGAAGCAAATGGACTGGTTAATTTTTAGTACACCAATACGTACTACGCGTACTTTTGAACGTTTGGGGACCCATTGCTTATCTACATTCAATTATACATCAATGTTTTCGATCTATTTGACATTATTTGATGCAGGATATGATTAGGAACCCAACTGATTTATTTAACTTTGATCTCCCATTGGTTCTATCTATCAATCTTTGTAAAAAAGAAAAAAGAAGACTTATAACCTTAGGGGTTGCTCACAAACCATATGACTCTGTTACTAACCTTTTCAATTTTCCTCCCCTAACAAAGTTTGCCAATAATTGTACCCATCAATGGCGTACACTTACTTATGTTATAGTTGTCTATAGTTAAACGGTTTAAACTCGCATAGGTAAGTAATAACGATACTACGACTCCCTGCGGTCTAATTTTTTTCCGAACGACTTCGACAAATGCATCGCGGTACCCAGTGCCCAGCGTCCGTCCGTTCGTAATCGCAGCTATGCGCCACACACCGCCACGGCACGTTTCGCCACATAAAAATGTCAATATGCTGATTGAAACGCGAAACGTTGGCTCGTAAACACAAACTGCGATTATTGTTAACAAGAAAAATGATTAATATTTATAGAATAGAGCGTGGCGAACATACATACGTACATACATATAAACGCGTCCGTCGTTGATGTAACGCAATGGTCAGTGCCTTCGATGCCAAGTGAGACTTTTTTTTTCATGATCAACAATAGATTTTGTTTTCTTTTTTTATGTTTTAGTACTACAGTACGTTGATATATTTCACTTGATTTTTGTCCAACGATAGTGTTACTACAGATAAAAAGTAGAATGAAAAAACTCAATCAAAATGTTACATAAGTAAATAAAAACAAATGCAATAATTATCATAAAGTCCTTTGGCAAATACGTGTGGTATTTAATAATTAGGAATTATATTATTCGAAAGATAATTTTTTTGGTGGAGGAGCCAGGAATTGTTATTTTAGAATAGGCATTTCAATGGGCCATGAGCTTAAGAACAAGAACATAAGTTATAAACTTACTTAAGACACTTTTTTTTTTGGATGTTGATGTTTATATACAATTTTCCATGTATAACTTGCTGTTCAACTTCACAATTTTTATCGAATATTTTGACTTAATTTTCTCTATCCTGTATTTCCTATAGTACAAATTCTGCTTTCTTTAACGTTTTTGGACGTACGTGAATCCTATATTTTTTTATTTTAATTTTATTATTTATTTCTCTTTCTTTACCGAGCATCTTTGAAATGGAAGAAGTATGGAAATTTTTAATATCAAGCATTTTTCTTTGTTTTATTGTTTTAATTCCTAGTAGCAGTTTGCTTAAAATGGTGACGTTATTAGTGGATAACGAAACATTTTTTACATTAACCCTTGGATGTTGTTGTTTATTTTTAATTTTTAATCTCAATTTGGTTTTCTTCGTTTCTGCTTCGCTAATAATAAGGAGATTGATAATCTACTTCCTTGTTATGTTTTTGCCTTAAACATTTCATTTTAGATTTTTGCTCTATTACATCTATGTACATTTGTCTTGTTACCATGCCTTGAAGACTATGAAACTTAAATGCTCTATTTTTTTATATTATCTGCCTTGTCTCTTTGTTTAATAAAAAAACAATAGATTTTGAGCAGAGAGTCTTGGCTTTTGGACCTTAATTCTATTTATTTTATTTTCATCTTCCATCTGTCTTAATGGAAAATAGAAGACTTTGAGCATGGAGTGTTTCTTCTACTGTTTATTAATTATCTGGATTCCGTACACTAAGAAAACTTTAGATATGGACAAGGATGTTTAGTCATTTTTTTTAATTAAATCTACCTTCTTGTAGGGGTCTTCTTTTTTAATGAAAAACGGAAAATTTTGGTCATTCAGTCTTGGTCTTCTTCCTTTATAT
This sequence comes from Agrilus planipennis, assembly GCF_000699045.2. Lineage (NCBI taxonomy): Eukaryota > Metazoa > Arthropoda > Insecta > Coleoptera > Buprestidae > Agrilus > Agrilus planipennis. The sequence continues at coordinate 399,394 of NW_020438913.1, read as the reverse complement.
GCTTCTGCATCTTTTAGCAGATTTTGGATATTGTAAGGTTTTCAAATATTGATTCTGTTCCTTACTACTTAGGTATCTAAGGTAAGAATAAAATGAGCATTAGACCGTGCTGTTGTTTCTTTAATGAGAAACACAAGACGTTGGACACCGAGTAATACCGGATTCTAGATCCTTACTCTTTCCCCACATCTGCATTTGTCGTCCTTCGGCGGCGTTTCTTGTCCTGATTTCTTCTGCTGGTGCTTTACGTTACCTACGTTTCAAATTGTATCAGTTTTTTCCGAAGGATCGTCATGTGGATTCCGCGAGCAGCGAAATAGAATTGATTGAGTGTTATTTGTGGTGTAAGTGCATCGGTGAAGTGAGTAGTGGGACAGATGCACCAGTGTCGTAATTACCGTTCCGTAATCCAAAGACGGTGGTTCTAAGAAGGACGATCGTTCATGTGTAATAATTTCCAATATAAATCGAAGCTAAGTCTTCATCCATAAATGTCGTGGAGATAACGGTGCCGGTGGAGCTATGTGGTGCATTAATTAATGGAACCGATTAAGAAACAGCGACAGTATACGTAGTTCCAAAGCTGGCGGTTCATAAGTTGATGACGCTTTTGCAAGACCAATGCCGCCAACTTATAATTATACGTCTCTAATATGCAAATCCCGCTTTTAACGGAATGCAATCGTTCCGCTCATACTCTTGTATGTAACCAGTACCTACGAATGTTATCTACGTATTTAAAGGTTGATTCGACCACGGCGGCGGAATCCACATTTTGAATATTCGAAATTTTCATTCCCCAAAATCATCCTTTCCCCACTACGATTACTTTATTACTCGCATGTAATAATTAATGTCACTTTATGATGCATTACGTTTACGTTTAGACCTTAGCATTGCATGAGTGAAGCAAGTGTCAACAAAAGTGTAAAAATTTCAGTTGGAGTTTTTGGTTATCATCATAAGGTCGTCAGTCCTAAGACTGGTTGGACACGTACCTCCACTTTTTCCTATCCTGAGCTAAACTTCGCATTTCCCTAAAACTAGAACAACCAACACATCCTTAACTATTTGCGAACAGTAATCTAATCTAGGTCTACTTCTACCCCTCCTAACTCCTGTTTCTGCCTCTAATATGTCTCTGACTAGACCTTCATACTTGAGAAGGTGTCCTACCAACCTGTCTCGCCTATTTTTTAGACTTCCATAAAGTCCTCTGTTCTATTCTTTCTAATACCTCTTCATTTCTAACCCTTTCTTTTTACTCAAAGCTATCTCTAAGTCCTTGCTTTTTGGTAATCAAATTTTATTGGTATCCAAGTATCTGTTGACTATGAGCTGCAGAAAAGACTACAAACGCGAGAAAATTGAGTAAAAGAGCACCCATAATGGGTTAAAATGAAATTAAAATATTGGTTACGGCGCCAGAAACGATATTTCGAATATTCGAAATTTTCATTCCTCAAGATCATCTTCTCTCCACCAAGATTACTTTATTACTCGTAATTAATATCAGTTCATGATGCATCAAGCTTACTTTCAGACCTTAACATTTTATGAGTGAAGGAAGTGTCCATCATGCCAACAAAAGTATAAAAATTGCAGTTGGAGTTTTGGTAATCAAGTACCTTTTGACTATGAGTTGCAGAAAAGGCTCTAAACAAGAAAAAATTGAATAAAAGAACACCTATAATGGGTTACAATGAAAGTATTGGTTACAGTGGTAGAATCGACATTCCGAATATTCGAAATTTTCGTTCCTCAAGATCATCCTATCTCCACCAACATTACTTTATTACTCGCTTACTTTCAGGCATTAACATTTCATGAGTATTTTAGGTTTATTCAATTTCTATGTATCTCCTTCTCGAAAAATTTTAGAAATCAACGCCAAATAAATATAACAAACAACAGTGACGTTTGGTGTAAGGAAATTTTCTTCTTAAAGAAGTCTTACATCAAATGGGAAATGTCGATTTGCTACAATAAAATACTCATTGTTATCCTCAATTTATCTTTGATTTTTAAGCTGATTTCATCGATATTTAAGCTCTTGCTAAGGTTTTTATCAGTAGTTTGTTTCCTAAGTGAAAAAGTTGTACAGTTCAGAAGTTTATGCAAGTCTCTTTTATAAAGGACATACCATTTTCGTCTAATTTCAATTAATGTTAAGTATTTTTAGAATTGTAGATTGAGAAGACTTTTGGATTAGATATGAGCATTCAGCTTCTTTTATTTAATAAAGATGGCCTAAGATTTATTGAGATATACCTAAATGATTTTATTGTTAGTTATTAGTTCATCAACTAAAAAAAACAAAATAGCTAAATATTTGATTGAAATTACGTGTTCAAGTGATTAAAAATCCTTTGTTTTTTCAAAACATTTTCTATTCATATTGTGTATTTTAAATTATTTTTTGTTTATGTTTTATTATTTTGTTACATACAATTAAATAAAGTAATTTATTTATACGTTAACAGTTTATAATAAATAAGAGATTATTTGATGCTCTAAGCTAAGACATATAACATAACAATGTTAGACAAGACAGGTGTATTCTTTATTTTCGTTTGTTTTTTGTGCGTATAGATTGTAGAATTATCCATTTAATACTGCAGTCATAAAATTGAGTTACAATAGTGTTTATTAGATGTAATAAAAGGGAGAAATAAACTACACCATTAACTATAAATAATTTAACAAGTATAGCTGACATATTTAACAACTTCGCTAGTTGGTTCGAAATGAGGAAGTGGTGATGGAAATAACTTTAAATGTTTCCAATTTTCTAGAACGGTTTATTTTTTTAATTGCTTGTCTGAAATAAGTTATTGTTTCAATAAGTGATCGGTTTGGCTAACTCGTAACATGCAATGCAAAATACTTTTATAGCATTTTTATGGGCAATCTGCCTATTTCTAACGATAAATCCATTTCATAATAAGATGCTTATGATTAGGCTTCGGATAACACTGGTTAACAATGGTTTTGCCCATGAATGATGAAATACAAAAATAGGCAGTACTTGGTAAATAGTAATGATCAGTTATAATATTACAAGTGTCTTAGCTCGAGTTATCGAGCTATGCAAGTTTAGTCTTGTATTGCGTTCGCCGCACTCTCGCAAGTTTCGACTTGTTTGTTATTACAATACGGCCCTACTATACTAGATTTAATACATCATAAAGAACGTTAAGATTGCGCTGGCATTCGCTATCAAACACCGTTAAATACAATTAGTGTATGATATGGTAATAGCACTGTAACCTACAGCAACGTCTTAAGTGTATCAAACAAATTTTGTTTTTAGTTTTTATTGTGAAGTTTTAAGTAAAACTTTGTGAATTTATATTTTTGATATGCCTCGTTCCTGTGAAAGCAATCCTAACAATTTTTGTTACGTGTGTGGTAAATTCACTACAAAAAATACAGGGTTACACAAAGTATTGCTGTTTCTTGTGTCTTTGGGACAGTCGCGACAGGGAAAACCATTACGTAAAAAAAGTGTGGCCGTTACGAAAAGCTTTTACACCAGGAACTGAAAATGTTTTTTATCCACCTTTAGTGCAAAAAGAAAATATTATTATATCACCTCTGCATATAAAATTAGGATTGATGAAAAACTTCGTAAAAGCACTGAATCGCGAAGGTCAAGCTTTTCAATATTTAAAAAAAAGTTTACAAAAATGACAGATGCCAAGTTAGAAGAAGGAATTTTCATAGGACCTCAAATAAAAGAATTAATGAATGACAAGACTTTTGAAAGCACATTGAATAGAAAGGAAAAACAGGCCTGGACATCCATGATAAAAGTTTTTCAAAATTTCTTGGGTAAAAAAAAATCTGAAGACTATGAAAACCTGGTTAAGAATATGATCCAAGCATTGTACGCTCTCGGTTGCAAAATGTCCCTCAAAATACACATTCTCGACTCACATTTGGATTTTTGTCCTGAAAATATGGGAGATGTTAGCGACGAACATGGTGAACGTTTTCATCAGGATATTTCAGGCATGGAACAGCGATACCAGGACAAATGGAGTCCTGCTATGTTAGCAGACTACTGCTGGACGTTGAAGAGAGAGGCTGTAGATATTATTTATAAACGGAAAAGCAATATATTAACTCATTTTTAAATTTTATAATATGTGATTTATGAATATAATGTTATCTTAAGTCAAAAGATTTTTATTTGATTCCACAAAAAACGCGAGCTAACTCGACCTTAAAACTTACATCAAAATGTATGTTTAGAGGTATTCTTTCGCAATTAGCACAACTCATTTCATGGATTAACAAAACCTTAAAATTTGTTAACCAGTGTAATTATGCATTAAAAAAGTACAAAATATGCATGCAAATATGCATTTAAAATACTAGATATGTGCATTTAAATATGCTTTCAAATGTCGTTTTTTAGATTGAAATAAAACAAATTTTAAGGGTAATATTTGTCTATTTATAATTTTACATATTTTTGCTGTTACATTTTATTACAATACCCATGATATAACAAGTTTTCAAATATAAATTTACGGCGATTGTCAGATAAAGTATTTTTAATTTCTGAAAAATATCTTTGCACGTCACAGGAAGCTATAGGAACAAATGATAAATCAACTACGTTCGTAATATTCAAATTATTGGGATTTCTTCCTCTTGTAAAACCTTGCAAATGTTTTTTAAATTTTGATATACCGTATTTTTTTGCAATACTGACGACAGTTTATTAGCAAAACTGCTATTTTTTAATTTATTTAATTTATCAAAAACATTATCGACAATCTGTTTACTATTTTCTAAATAGAGTCCTTTCGTTTCCAATTTCAAAATAGCGTCAGAAATACAACTAAAATTTAATGAAAATGAAATCTTCGGGCAATTTTCTCCCTCTTAATGCATTTTGTGATTTCTCGACGCACTGCGATTCCTTAGGATCGAAATCGTTAATAATACGGGCAATAAGTTCAAAATGTTGAGCGTAATAGGTTGCAGCTTTAATCCAGGTGCCCCATCTTGTAACAATTGGGGATGGCGAAAGTGGAATCTCACCACCGGCAATTTCTTTGAGCTTAAAAACACTTTCTTGGTCGACGATATTAAGAAATTCACATTTGTGTAAACGGAACGCAACCCGTAGGGGGTTGAGTAAGTATTTCACCTTGGTAAGCGTATATTATCCTTGCAAACAAGTTTTAACTACGAAATATGCAGATAAAACTTAAAATGACCAAAATATGCACTTTAACCAAATAATGGGTTAAATATGCAGTAATGCAAATGCATAATTATCCGAACCCTACTTATGATAAGTACTATTAATTTTATCCAAGTGTAGAATTTTTACACCTGGATGACCAAGCTAATCTTCATCAATAGAAAAAAAAAACAAGAATTCTGAAATTCTGATTAATCACGAGAGCAAATTGAATATAAAATTTTACGATGAGTATAGGTATGATTGGTTTTTGATATTTTCAGTGTTTTTAGACGTTAAATCTAAATGTAATGATCAAAAATCTGTGAACGCATTGATTATATAATTGATGCCAACAGTTAGGGTGAACGTAGGGAAAGATGATGCTACTAAAATTTAGGAGATTCCATAAACGCAATATATAATTATTATAAATCTCTAGACTGAATACATGAACAAACGTGCTTCCGTATAGCAATTCGAACACACAAGAAGGTGAAAATTACTGTTACATACAATATTAAATTGCTGAAAAACTTCAGTAATTGGCAAAAAACTTGAACTCCTAAGTTTGATTAATATTAATCACTACATAGTATAAAACAAAGTCGCTTTCCCGCTGTCTGTCCCTATGTATGCTTAAATCTTTAAAACTATGCAACGGATTTTGATGCGTTTTTTTTTTAAGATAGAGTGATTCAAGAGGAAGGTTTGTATGTATAATACATGCATAATATAGTAGGGAAACGCTGATAATTTTAGAGGTTTCTAATGTGATGTCGTAAATAAACACATTTTTTGCGCTTACATTGCAAACGCTGGCAGAACCCTACGAGATAGATCAAAATAATGTACTACAATATTGTACATCTTAAAAGGGTCTACAAAAAAGTCCGCGATGGTATATGTCTATCTCTTAGGGATAACCCACAATAACCATTT
>NW_020438913.1:362993-392705 GCF_000699045.2 Agrilus planipennis | reverse complement strand
ATATTTTTCTGTTTGAAGTGATTGAGAAATAGTTTTTCCATCTTTAAATTATAGTTTCTTCAGTTCAGTAACAAATAGTTCTTCTATATCCTTCCTTATTTTTTTACCTTTGTCACCCGTTTTAATAGGAAAAAAGACACTGATGCCAAAATAGTTTGTTTACCGTGAAAGATCAGAGCCAAAATAGGGTTGTAAATAATTTTATTGATGTATAAACAACATTATCATTTTATATCAAAATCTCATTATACATGTAAAAGGAACTTTATAATTTATAATTTAAAAATCTTGTAAGAAACTTTAAAAAAAAAGTGATTAAATTACACGCCTTTATATTAATGATGTCTCTTCGGAAGTAATTCTATAGGCTCAAGTAAAAGTGTTATATAATTGTATATTTACATAAATAATTCTTTCTGGAGAAGAAAACTCGATAGAAAAAACTTTTCTTAAACTTACCCTATTTTTGTTGGTGGTGTTCCAACATCTAGCTTCGCATATTACAGTGACAAGGGGGTCGAATTGCTCATGCAAGTGCAACAGAAACTTTTGCCGTTGCCTCGGTGTCCCAGCAACCACCAGGAATCCACCAAACTCGACGAAGACGGTTGCGCATATCAACAGCACCACCGCGATCATAGCCACCCGTGTCCTCGTCGGCTTGTCGCGACCAGCACTAGTTCGCTCCTCGTTTGCTTGTTTGATTAAGCTGATGAAGAGGCACAGCACACTTAGGACAACTTACTGTTGTGGTGGCACCGACACAGCCACCGTTGATCTAGATATTCTACGGATGGAAAACTGGTGCTACGATACCGAGTGTCGCAGTTTTAGGGTTCCATATCTCCAATGGGAAAAAGGAACTCTTTTAGGATCACTTCCTTGTTCTTCCGCTTGTCTGCCTGTCAGGGTCCTTTTTTTCAGGAATGCGTGGAAGTATCAAGTTGAAATTAAAATCAAATATTCAGATATGAAATCCCTTGGAGCTGTGACGAAATGAAACTTGTATGTCAACGCAATCAAAAGACACTCGCAAGGAAATCAAAACCTGTAGGTACTTCCCATTAACCCAGAATCATGAAAGGTAAGAAGCAATGACTCATACCACAAGTAAAGGGAAATATCAGAAAATAACAAATTTGTAGTTGTATCACAAAAAAAAATTAATTATACGTCTTGGGGAGTGATTTTGGAGAAAACTTAATACATACTCTGAAAAAGCGAGGAAAATCTTCGAGACTTTGGAATCCTCGGTGCGTGAGTCCGAAGACTGGTCTTCACTCTCTTGCTATCGTGTGCAAGTTATACTTGATTTTGTTTTATTGTCGTAATGTTAACAATATTTAAATTTCGACGTCAAATTGATTTAATGCTTTTTTTGATTCTTCATTAACAAAAATATTTCGTTTCTCCGAAATGAATGCGTTAACTTCTTAAGTAATGTTGTCTGTGGTGCATTCACTGTGTAATGTGCTATTTAAAACTAGTCTTACGGAGCATGTTATATATCAAACTTAAACTTTTAATATTTCCTAACAGCCGAAATTATATCGTCAATAAATTTAAATAAAATTAAGACTATCGTAGGTTGAATGCTAAAATAAAACACAAGATTTTTTCAACAATATTATAATTAAAAAACAACTCGACAATTGTTTCGACCTTCTCGGTCATTTTCAAGAATACAGAAAAGTAACTAAGACTAACATGTAAATTTTCAAAATTTACACTTAACATAGGAGAGTGGGGCTCCCATAGAGACAATGATAAAATAACATGGGACTTAAAATTTATCAATAAGTAAAAGTGAATTAATGGTTAGTGATTCTCTCTGATAATTCACTAATGTTTTTCCTGTTGCTTGAAGAGCGTTCTTGATCTCCAGATTATTTAAAAGTGGAAGTGTTTTACTTTTTGTTAGCGTATGTAACAATTTTACATCGTTTAAATCTTTATCATGTTGATTTGTAATGCAATATTCCGTTAATACCGTTGTAACATTTTGTTTTTTTACACTTTGAACATGTTCTTTAAGACGAGTAGTAATAGAACGCCCACTTTGTCCAATGTATATAGCTAAGCATGTCGCACACTTAAGTTGATAAACTTAGTTACTTTTCGTACTCTTGAAAATGACCGAGTAGGTCGAAACAATTGTCGAGTTATTTTTTAATTATATTATTGTTGAAACATTCTTATGTTTTATTTTAATATTTTAAAATTTAAATTAAGTTTGCGAAATTACTCCTAAAGTGTTCCTGTACTCGGAAAATAAATTGCTATGTAAGGATTAGAGTTTGAGGAATTGTCCTTCACTCCTGGATAACTGGTGCCATTATCCCCTCTCAGCCAGATCCTTAAAAAGGATCCACCACGTGTCCATCCCATTTCTAGTTATTTGTATGCTGTTAAGGTACAAACGACCAGACATGTGCAAAATGTATTTAAATACAAAATACAAATATTTTTTTGATTTGTTATTTCAAATATAACATACAAAATAGATTTACCTTTTGTATTTTAAGTGCTAAATGTAAAATGCGTAGTTTCAAAAGATTTTTTTGTAGCACCTATTTAATTTTCTACATTTAAGTATAAAATATTTTTTGAGAAAACCTTNAGCTGCAATAATTAAGTATAATTCATATTTTTCTGTTTGAAGTGGTTGACATATAGTTTTTCTATCTTTATGTTATAGTTTCTTTCGTTCAGCAACAAATAATTCTTCTGTATTCTTCCTTATTTGCCTTTGTCACCCGTTTTAATTGGAAAAAAGACACTGATGCCAAAATAGTTTGTTTAGCGTGAAAGATCAGAGCCAAAATAGGGTTGCAGATAATTTTATTGATGTAAAATCAACATCAATCATTTTATATCAAAATATTTACAACCCCATTTTGTTTCCGATCTTTTACTCGTTGAATAAGAGAAGGAAATGAAATCCATAGTTTTTTAGCTTTGGGTTCATCTAATAAGTAAAGTTTTTCGAATCCTTTTCCAAGAATTTTGGATTATAGGCATTTATTAGCACATATCAATTCGATATTGTTTTGCGGGCTGTTTTATCGTAATTCATAGAATTTCGTAGATTCTTGCTAAAGGTAGGACAATTGGAGATTTGGCAGGTGCTGATATCAATTTGGAACTTCAAAATTCCATGAAGCATGATATGGAACCCGGAAAACAATATCGATCCAGTATTTTAGATTATCCATTTCCAAGGAGTTTAGAATTTTTTGGGCTCTCTTCAGTTAAAGAATTGGAAGGCATTCATGGAATGCCTCTTTGTCCCCTTTTTAAGATTTTAATACCTTCAATGGCTAATGTGAGCAACTTTCATTCATAATTATATATAATGTTTGATCAGTGGTACTAGCAGAAATTTTAACGCCAAAAATGTATTTTGCATTTTACAAATAAAAAATACGTTTGAAAAAATATTTTAAATAAAATACCAAATGCTTTTCTCGAAAAAGTATTTAAATGCAAGATAAATTAGGCATTTTTTATTTTGTATTTGCATTTTAAATACAAGTATTTCAAATAAATCACATCTCTGCAAAAGACCCTTAGAAGATGTTGTACCTGTTTATCCGTTTGTTTGTCTGGCTAATCTTTCGAAATGGTTGAACCTATTTCGTTACAAAATTTATGAAAAATTGAGTTAGCTACTTCTAACTTCTAGCCAGACAAATATCAAAGCCTTGATAATAGGAATCCGTTGCCTTTGGGCATGGAATCCTAAAAAATCTTGTGTTTAATAACGAAGGGCAACTTTGGATGTAGATCAATAGAAATATAAAGTATAACAATGTAGATTTAGATTATTTAAACGTTTATTTATTATCAACAACCAATCAATGATATTAATTTTTATAGATGACAACTAAATTCTATTATTTAGATTTAGATTATAATCATTTACAGTTTTATTTTCAAGTGCTGCAAATATTTGTGGATAACTTTTCTTAAAATGTTATTATCTTGCGTAACTTATGTATGCTGTTAGAAGAAGTTCCTATAAATAATTACGAATAGTTTAAATAATTTTCATCAAAGCTATCTGAAAACATTCACACAAGTATAGGCTTTCAAATGAAATAAATAATCAATACATCTATACAAAGAATTAGATAATTTATTGATAGCAAGTAGTTGTAATTTTTTGTATTGAAATTGCAAAAAAATATTTTACATTAAAAAAAAATACTGAGTAATATTCGTTATTATTTAAAATAAATCGCTGAAAGTACATCGAATAATTAATTTTTTCTGTTTCGTCGTACATAAATATTTATGTAATTTCATTTCGTTGCTATCTTGAATTATATTTGTTAGAAACTTAATGCGTTTAACTGTATATTGATTAGATTACTCTCTGATTATTGTGTTGCCTATAAACAGAGTCCGGATCTGTACTAATAATAAAGTTAATTCGTAGTTCATTAATTGTAACGAACTTGAGCAATTTATGTTAGTTGTAATAATAAAATAAATTAAGTGTTATTATTACAAGTGTCTATATGGTTAAATGGGATCTTATTTAAATAGCTAATGATAGATATGTTTTATTAAGGATATTAGCCAATTAATTCCAAAATTCTACATTCTTTTTCAAATTCGTATTTTATATGATTATAAATTCTCATTTTAAAAAATGCCTTTATTGTAATATATTAATTAATTACTTAAAACTAGTGAATATATTGATTAATGAAGTTATTTTATTGTGCGAACTAAAGAATGATTTAATTTTATCATTGAAACTAAATTTTTAATATTAAATCCTGTTTATTTATGATATACATATATTTCTTTATCCTGTACTGTAAAAAATGACTTAATTCTTATCGTATTTTACGATTATGTGCTTATAAATGCTTTTAAGTATATTATTTTTAATTTTTTTCACATAAGTCAGTAACAGTATGGGCGAATTGTAATGATTGTAATACATTTTGGAGATTTTTATTCCAGTTAATGATTACATTCACACAAAAGTGTTGAATGTAATATGTAGATGCAATTATTATTTAAGTTCATTCATAAAACAAACTATTTTTATTAATGAGAAGTCCATTACTGTATATGTTGCATCAGCATTCTAATTTTGTTATAGTGCAGAATTAAAAATAGGTTCTTAATGTTATTTTCAGTTACAAGGAATAAATTTTTAATTTAATTGATTACAATTGTTTTGTTATATGTAATTCGATATAGAAATAAGCGTTGTAAAACTTGGGTGGGTGGGAATAGTTGCCAGATTATTGCTTATGACTCATTGTCATTTTGCTTCAGATCGCACATCCTGATCGTAAATTACAATAGACAGTTTATTGGATTTTTTATATGTATATGTGCTATAGATTATGTCTGTTGTAATCAATTAATAACACTGTATTTCTACGAAAGGTATGCATGCAGTTGTATTAAGTTTTATTTCCCGTTTATTTGTATTTGCCGCGCTGATGTCTTGGCCTTGAAACAGCAGAGCCTCCTATGTGAATATGTATTAGTGAAAAATGGTGTCTGTTGAAAGATTGCTAATGAACTAATAAAGTGATTAACTCAGAAATAAAAGAATTGGTACATGTGAAGGTCTTAAAACTACATTTGTAATATTAATGGTGAGTAATTTGTTTCGGAGAATATGTAGTGATGAATGCAGTTTCCAAGTAATTTCATGGCTGGTTGCAATTATGGGGTGTATCATAATAGTAACGTTCGAATTTGTAACACGTTTTTTACAATTATGTACATAAACAATGAAAATAGTAATGAAATTTACATTGTCTTGCCAGGATATTTCTTTATGTTTTTAACAGTAAAGTGATCCATAGCGAAGCAACATGTGACCCCAATCTTTACCGCAATTGAATAAGTATTCCATTTTTAATTTCAAACTGTAAATAAAACGTAACAGATAGAAATTAATTTAATAGAGCACATCTAATTTAAAGTAATAATACCTCTTAATTAACTACAAAATTGATAAACGTGTGTTTGTTAGTAAGTAGTACTGTCTAGCAATGACTTGGTTTAATAAAAGAATATTTTCGTTGCTTCAGGAAGTTTCGTGATTAGTTGAAAGACGTTACGAAAAAAAAATGAAAGAAAGGACTGGACGTGAATCGAAGATGTCTTAACCAAAAATGCTGTGCAAAAGTGAAACAAGAATATGTACCATAATGAAGGTTGTGACGCTATGAGTGCACTAAATTGATCTTCAAAAAATGATTTTCGTAACAGATTTTCAAATCAAATAAAAATGTCCGACAACGACAACTGCCGTTACATTGTGCAAGTGTATGTGGGTGCCTTATCAGACCTCTATGAAGCCCTCTCTGTTGAGGCCAGTAAGCAGACAACAGCTGAAGAAATTGTGTCATGTATCGTGGAACGATTATCTCTGAATGAAAATCCTGGAGGAGGTAGTTATGAGCTAGCAGAAGTTATTGGAGATGCACTGGGACGAGAATGCAAAGAAAGAAGTCTGGGGCCAAGGGAAAGCCCTGTACAGGTTATGTTACTTTGGCCAAAGGGTCGGACTGATCAATCCTCATATCGCTTTTACTTGAGAGAAAAAGTGAACGATTTCATATGGACAGATAACTTTACAATGGACCCCCAGTTGATTCGAGATTATTTTTATAGATTTCTTTACCAGCCAAAAGATAGAGAGTACCCAGATCTGTGCCAGTTGCCAGATTTAAATGAACAAACTCTGCTTGATAATTTACGTGCAAGGTTCAATGCTGGTCATATTTACACCTATGTTGGTTCAATTCTTATAGCCATTAATCCATTTAAGTTTTATCCCATTTACAATCCCAAATATGTGAAATTGTATCAGAATCAAAGGCTAGGGCCTAACTTACCACCACACATATTTGCTGTAGCTGACTCTGCCTATCATTGCATGTTGAAGGATAGGAAAAATCAGTGCATAGTGATTAGTGGGGAAAGTGGGTCGGGTAAAACAGAGAGTACAAATTTTCTTTTACATCACTTGACGGCTCTTAGTCAAAAAGGATCACATGGCAGTGGGGTGGAACAGACCATACTAAGTGCAGGTCCTGTTTTGGAAGCATTTGGGAATGCAAAAACTGCTCACAATAATAATTCCAGCAGATTTGGAAAATTTATTCAGGTATGCAAATTAAATAAAATTCAATTTTCACATTATTATTGGAAGGGATTCCTAAATAAAATACAAATATTTTGGTAAATGTTAAAATATTCAAATTTGACCATTTGTTTTTGCGAAATTTTGATTTGCTTCATTTTCTTTGTCTAAATAGTATTCATGGTCTTAATAATGAAATATCCTGCTTTTTTATAAAGCTTGAAACCCATCTCATTGGAAATCTTGAATTTATTTTTTCTATTGGTCTATAATGTTCTAATATTTTTAAAAATCTTTTTCATTTGCTTTTGAAAGATGTTACTATTTGAGCATTAATTATTTTCTCACTTATAAACATTTTTATTATACTATTTTCTTTATTTTTGTTATTTAAGGTTTGTTTATGTAGGCTGTTTTTGACCGAAAATGTATTCTCATATTAACAGGTGAACTATAAAGAAAATGGAATGGTTCATGGTGCTGTAGTCCAAAAATATTTGTTAGAGAAATCACGCATTTGCTCTCAGGGTAAAAATGAGAGGAATTATCACGTTTTTTATTATTTATTACAAGGAGCCAATGAACAAGAAAAACAAAGTTTGCACTTAGAAAGCGCTGATCATTACAACTATCTTAATAAAAGTGGATGTATTTCATTAGGTTTGTATTGTATTTGTATGAAGATTTTTAAAAACTAAAATGCCCTTTATAAACTCATTTGTTGCATGTGTGGGTGTGTCTTTGCAATTGCATTTATGCTGTTATTGAATTTATGTGTGATTGTGTCATATTCATTATTTATATTATCATTTTAATATATACAAATGTGCCTCATTAGTTTGTCTTGATTTCATATTTTGTTTTCATGGTACCTACCTTCCTTCAGCCTGACCTTTTTTGTGTTGCTTTGTTATTTCCAATTTGCTTCTTTCTTTCTAAAGCTTAATTTATCTTATTGATCCTTATTATTTCATTTTTCATATATGTATAACTTATTCTTCCTTCTAGTTTTTTTGTCATAAAGCATAATTTATCTTATTTATTTTTTTGGTGTAAAACCATTCATTTAAGTTTCTTCTTTTCACTTGTCTTTATCTCATTAGATACTTCATGATATGAAAAGTTTTGCTGATTTTTTCAATCCCCAACCACCTTTGGCTATTTTGCTGCATATTCTCTTTTTTTTGTAAAATCTTCCTTTTGTTGTCATTAGCTTTGTATAAGGCCATTGTCATCATTGAATTAATATTTGTATAATTTTATTTTAATTTCTTGTAGATAACGTGGATGAGAAGTACGAATTTTCTCGTCTGAAGCAATCAATGGAAATGGTCGGTTTTACTGCAGAAAAACAGCGTCGTCTTTTCTCTGTATTATCAGCCGTTTTGCTGCTAGGGAACATCGAATTTCAGCCACGAAAAGCGACCTATCATCACGATGATGCGGTTTGTGTAAAAAACCCAGAAGTGGTTTCGATTATTTCCGAATTGCTGCGAGTTAAACAGGAGACTCTTTTGCAAGCTCTGACGTCTAAAAGGGCTAGAGCTTCTGGGGAAACTTTAATAATAAATTATCGCATGCCAGAAGCCATTGCTAGCCGAGATGCCATGGCCAAATGTTTGTATGGGGCTCTGTTTGACTGGATAGTTCTCCAGGTAAGTTCTAATTATTGAACATTAATTAGTAAGTTTAGTTAAATACGTTGGTATTTTCGAAGTAGTTTAGTTTGAAAATTACATACAGTTAGTGATAATGGCCCAAGTTTTACTGGATAATTTAGGTTAATGCTGGAGCAGTTATATTTTACAATCATTCACTTCTCTTTTGTCTCCATTTCGTTCATATTATCTGTCTCTTCACAATCATTGCTCACCCATTCCTACGATTACTAAGAGGAGGGTGAAGGAACTGTCTGCTCGTCAGTATTAGTAGTTGGTGGGAGTGGAGTATGCAGAAGTGTTTTTTGGTAAAATTTAAACTATTTACTTTGTTTAAAGGTTAATCATGCGCTCCTGTCAAAAAAGGATACCTTACGGGAACATCAGGGTAATTCTATAGGTGTTCTGGATATATTTGGGTTTGAAGACTTTGGGCTGTGCAATAGTTTCGAGCAATTATGCATTAATTATGCTAATGAACACTTGCAATATTACTTTAATCAGCATGTTTTCAATTATGAACAACAAGAGTATAGAAGAGAAGGAATTCGATGGACTAACATTGAATTCATGGATAATACAGGTTGTCTGCAGTTAGTTGAAGGGAAACCCAATGGAATTTTGTGCATCTTAGACGACCAGTGCAAGTAAGTATTGTACTTCAGCCGAGCATAGTAATTTTTCTGTGTTAATGTTAGTTAAGAAGTATTAAAATCAGGTATATTCAGTACATAGTTTGAAATTGTGAAACAAATTGTTTAAACTGTGCATATACTTGCAGTAACGTTCTAAAAATGTTAAATGTAGGAAGAAAATATTTAACAAACAAATATTACATCTGCGTGTAGATATTATACGTATATAATAATAATTAATGTTTACATTTTTGAATATATTAGCTTCCGAGTTTTGTTAAAGGTGTAGTAATGGGTACAAAATATTTTTTTTAAGATGAAAATTCATCTATTTATATCTATTTACACGTGAAAATTACGTGGGGTATGAAATGCAATATTGGTAAAGTTTCAAAAATTAAAATAAACTAAAAATTCGAATCGCATATATTTTTTTCGTCTCAATAACAATATGCACAAGGTCTAATTTCACTCATCAAATTTAACATTAGAAAAAAAAATTAAATTCAGAAAGTTTTACAAATCTTGAAACTCATCTTTTCTTTTTGCATTAGTTTTCCTGGTGCAACGAACGAGACACTTTTACAAAAGTTTAATTCGATGCATCGCGACAACAATTGGTATCAACAACCCCAAAAACGAGAAGCTGCATTTATAGTTGTCCACTATGCGGGCAAAGTTAAGTACCAGGTGACGGAAATGCGTGAGAAAAATCTTGACTTGATGCGACAAGATATTGTAAGCGTACTAAAAAACAGTTCCATGGCTTTCGTGCGTGAACTGGTTGGCGCCGACCCGGTGGCTGTTTTCAGGTGGGCGATAGTGCGCGCCTTCTTCCGCGCTTATTTCGCGTTCCGAGAGGCGGGAAAGGTGCACAGGCAAAATAGGGTCGATGGAAGCAAGATAAACGTGCAGCAACGATATAGGAATCATGTTCCCAACGAAAATATCATCAGGTGAGTAAGGACGAAGTGTTGAGAACTACGAAATATTTAGGCTTAATGTTTTCATTTTACTTCTATTTTGTTTTTCGTTAAGCTTTGGACCCATCAAGGAAATGACAATGACGAAAAGTACTGCTGTACTATGCATTATTTAAAAGGAACTGTTAGTATTTTTTGCTTGATATTTTACAAAGAAAGATTAAAAACTGTAGGGCCGTAATTAAAACGTAGGGTATCTGCTTTGTATTAAAAGATCTAGAAGCTAATGAACTTTGGGATGTAAAGATTTCAGAAGTTTATTTTGATGACACTTATTGTGAATGAGATATCCTGTAGGAGCTGATTTACTATGCTTACTACCTTCATTATCTCAAGATCCTCATCACTAAGTACATGTAAACAGTAATCTAATCTTCCTCTGCCATTTGCACTTGTAGTAATTTTTTTCGAAGTGATTTG
This sequence comes from Agrilus planipennis, assembly GCF_000699045.2. Taxonomy (NCBI): domain Eukaryota; kingdom Metazoa; phylum Arthropoda; class Insecta; order Coleoptera; family Buprestidae; genus Agrilus; species Agrilus planipennis. The sequence goes on along the minus strand of NW_020438913.1, from coordinate 381,883 downwards.
TTTTATGTTCTTACCGCATTCCATCCTAAGTTACTTAACTTCTTAGATGCCGAAAATCGGCTCTTCTAATTGTTACATACTTTACAGCATTATTTAAGTCTTATGGTTTAAAGGAAAGATAATCGTTTGGTCCATTGTTCAATTTTTTTTCGTAACTTTCATTACAATTTCAAAAGGGAGTATTTCCTGTGGGGTCGTTCATAAAATACGTCACCTATAATTTCACCGTTTTAGATACCTTCCTTCCTTCTTGCTAAGTCACACTTTTAGCAACCCTCTAATAAATATTACGTCACAAAAAGCTACCCCCGCATCTTAATGAAAATTTTTAAGAACCACCAAGTTAAAAAACACATTAAGACCAAATTGATGAGCTGCTAATGGCACATTTCCTTAGACCGCCTCCCTCCTTGTATACCTCGTCACATTAAGCAATACCCCTCCCTCCCTCTTATTTGCGAATGTATTTTATGAACAACCTCTAAGCAATTATGTTACGGAAATAAAATATCGTTTTTTTTTGAGAGAATCTGTTTGAATTTGTCATTGTCGTTTTCCTTGCTTACGATTGACAGCAGTTTTTTTACTATGTTCAGTTTAAATTGTTCTGGGTGGGAAAATATTCTTATTACGTCAATTTTTCCAGCTGATTTGTTGTGCTTTTCAGTGTTTCATTTAATGGCCAGGAATAAAACTGCGAAGTAAAAGTGAACTTTGTTAAAATTTGATACTGGGTGGGCATTTGATAAGATAAATAATTAAAAATAAATAAATAATATTATTGGGCAGCAAAGATCTGATTTGAATTTGTTTTCATAGCTATCTAGTGACCGTTTCGACTGTAAATCTGACAGTAAACCGAATTGCGTAAGTTTTGAAAATGGTTGCTGCTCTTATTGAAAAACTCTTTCCTTCCTCTTGATTTAGTTTACTTTCGATTAGAGTGTATCAGGTGACCATTGAAATTAAAATAAGATAATTAAATTTGTTAAACATGCCTCGAGCAGCGCAGAATACATACTTGATTTACTTTCGTGATGTAAGCGGACACCTGGTATATCGTTTTTTTTCCTTGTGGAGTTGTCTTCATCTCCATTACATTACAGTGTGACCTTAATGCTCAATCGCGCCCAGTGTGTAATTCTTCCGTCTTATCATGCTCATCATCTACACATGTAAATGTTTAACGTACGGAGAAAATCGGATAATAAATGAAAATCAATTTTCTCCGTACGAATTTTCTTTGCATGGTTAGTTTTTTATGGTTAATTGGTTTTTAATTTCGCATGTGGATGTTGTGCCGTTAAAGTTACTAAATGTCCCCCGTTTTTAATAACAATAATACGTGCAAGAAAATAGGAAAGAACACACTGAATAGAAAAATGATGGAAATCGGTTTTTTTTTATTTGTGGCGGATTTAATTAACAAGAAATGTACGATAATAGTTCGTGACAAGGAATGGGAGATATTTTTAAGTGATGGCAATTTATTTATGTCGAAAGAATTTAGTACTATCGAAGTTTACTTGTATACCACCATTCTTTAATATGTAATGCTAGCAATAATAAGGAGTTGTCTATAAAATTTCACCTTTTTGGACTCCTCCCTTCTCTTTCGTCACGTTCAGTGACCCCCCTAACTAACTATTCATTATAATCTTTCGCTAGGTGCAGATAGAAGTGATTATAAACTGATTGTCAGTATCTGAAGTCAGTAAATAAAAGATAATTGCCATAATAACATAAATAAATCTGCTAGGAAGTGCTCTTCAATCGGTTTGATTGTAAAATTAATTTACTTGCTGTGTCTTTAACATAATAAGCTTAGTTCCTTGTCACGAACTGTATCATATTTTTCCAACGATTATCAACTTCAACCAAGGATGTCAGAACGGTAGGATGCTGATTTTCACTGGGTATTTTTCTTCGCTTAGCAGCCGACAACGCAATTCACTATCGTACGGTAGAGTGGCCGATGTGCCATACACAAGACAGCACTTAATCCAACGCACGCGCACAACTAGCTTGGGTTCGCCTTTGAAAGGTGGAGCGGATGACAACGTTTCTATTACAACTACTACAAATCCCAACAGTAAGCCGATAAGGGATTCGACAGGCAGGGGGTACACTCATTCCCGATATTCTACCTCTTCTTACGGAAGAAGAGTTCTTTGTCCCGATGAGGCTCGCGTCATGCAATTAGCCGATCAGATCGTTAAGTATGTACCATGTTTATGGGAGTTTAATGGTGATGGGTTTAGTAAAATGAGGATTCTTAAGAGACGGCGAAACAACACAATTTCTTGTTTCTTTTAAGTTCTTACAATTCCATTTAATCCCTGGTTTTGAGTTTTTAAGAAAGAAGAAGAAAGCAACTACTTTTAATGTCGGGTGTTTGGTATTTTGTCTGGTAGCTATTCGTTGGTTTATTGGTGCATGATTCAGCTTGTTGCATCATCTAATTTTTTTGTTAAGTTTTCCCTATCGATCCCCTTTTTTCCTAGGAAAAACAAGTCGTTCAGACCACGCGAGAGGGGTAAAAAGGGTCTAAAGAATCTTCAGTCGGTCAAAACGCTCGCAGGTAGAACTGGATTAGCTGCGGCTGGCGCACAACCCGGAAAGTCTCGTAAACAACCACTCACAGTAGCCGCCCAATTTCAACAATCCCTTCACTCTCTCATGGACACCTTAAACCAAGCAAATCCGTATTTTATCCGATGTATCAAGTCAAATGGTAATAAGATTCCGAACGAATTCGACAACGATACCGTGCAACGTCAGCTTCGCTACACTGGAATGCTGGAAACTGTTAGAATACGTCAGGCCGGGTTTAACGTGCGACTGACTTATGACGAATTTATTCAACTCTATCGCATTTTGCTTCCGAAAGGGCTTCTCAGTTCTCAGACAGATGTTCGGAACTTTTTACTTACTCTCAATCTGAACAGAGACAACTACCAACTAGGAACAACAAAAGTGTTCCTTCGGGAATCTGAAAAACATAAACTCGATGGTAAATTACATCAGCAAATCATGGCCAGCATAATCACTTTGCAACGCTGGTTCCGTGCATGCCTTGAACGAAGACGATTTCTACGATTGAAACAGGCCGTGATCGCTTTGCAATCCCATTGTCGAATGTTTATTGTTCAGAAACAAATAAAAAGGGTTTATGCGGCAATGAAAATACAGAGGTGTTGGCGAGGATACAAGGCACGGTCATGGGTGCAGAAACTTAAACAAGGACTTGTCATGTTCCAAGCTCTTGCGAGAGGATACTTAGTGAGAAAGTACGTCTGTCAGAGGCTTCGAGAACAAAAGGAGGTAAATACTTTTAAAAAAATAATGTTTGTACATAGGTAAAATAATGTTGAATTATTCAATTTTTATTTCAAAAATAGAATATGAAAGTTCATATTTATCGTAGTAGTACATACAAGCGTTAAATGAACATACCTCTATAAAAAGAATTCTCTCCAGAAACTTTTACCAAGAAATCTATTTACAGCAAAAATTACGACACAAACAACCTGAGGCTTCAACAAAAACTTTATGTAATCCGCTCACTCCTCCTGTTTCCGTTTATGATCAGTCACTGAAACCTCTGAATTCGTAAGTTAGCTTTCGTTACTTCGTTAAACATTCCTGTATAGCTGTTTATTATTTAGGGAAAGTGTCGTAGAGAATGGAGAAACGAAACTAAAGCAAAATCTTCGCTGCACTCAATCATTACCAGTAGGCATCATATCAATTCAGTCAAAAAGTATTGAAAAGGAAAGGGATCCACAGAACAGTTGGTAAGGTTTATATTAAATGATTAATGAAATGGAAGTATTCACGTTTCATTTCTTTTTTCAAGGTTTGGAGATTTACGTAAAGAAGAAAACGTTCAAGCTTATAACCCTTATGTAGTATCAGAAACTCAACCGTTCCAACGAAATTCTATTCAAAATAGCAGTTCGGACTTGGAATCGCCTGGAAAACAAAGCAGAAATAACAATAATAACAGATTAATTAGCGCTATTAGGCGCCGTGATAATTGGTCGCCAATTTTATCATCACGTAGCGAAACTGATCTTGAAAGTGGAGCCATAGCATCTGCGCCCGCAGAACTCGGTGGTCGATCATCTGTTTACGAAGACTTATGGATGAAACATTCATCATCAGAGGCAGAGAAAGAAAATCAACAGCACTCTCCAAAGAACAGATTTCTTAAAGACAGAATTCATACACCACTTAAAAGAGAACTAAGAGTGAACGATATGTCAGGAGGCGTCATCCGAGGCTCTCCTGATGGTCTTATAAGTTTACCTCCAGTGAGACGAAGGGAAAACTCGGATTCGGTACGGAAAAGTGAACTGGCTAAAATTGTTCAAACACATAAAGAAGAAAAACTAGCGCAAACTAAACCGGAAATACCACTGAGGGCGGATCGGAAAAAATCTAAACGTGACCTAATAAGGAGTTTGGGTGAAGACGTATCAGATTCAAGTGCAATAGAACGCAGTCTAATGTTGGGCACCATCGAAGAAACGAATGATATTAAGCGGCAGAGAAGTGCAGAAATAGCAACAAAACTTCTACAGAGTGAAAACGAATGGTGCACATTGTCGAAACAAACATTGACGCCGAAACGCACGCGCAGTAGCTTCACGCCGCTCGATCTAAAACGACGCAACTCTGATCCAGCCACGAAAGTAACTTTAGAACATCACCACGGGGATGCGCAGCAAACCCAGTCAAAAACGAATAACGAACTCGAATGGAAAAACGATAACACGTTCATGATGGCCGGCCACTGTTTTAGTAAAGCTAAGAAGACGAACAAAGATGAAGTTTGCGCATTTTGTAACGAGGCGACCGACTTGTTTTATATGCAGGGTCATAAGTGCGCTTACTGTAAGAAATTATTTCATACCAAATGTATACAAAATAAGAGTGTACTTCAAATGCCATGTGCCGCTTCTACATCCGAAGGGAACAAACCGGGCCGTAGGAAACATAGAAAACACTCCCGTGCACCTTACGATGTTGGGAAACGGTCTGAAGCGAGCAAATTTAATTTAACTGGCACTTCTGAGTTTACAGACAGCGCAGATCAAATCATTTCTGATGCACGGGAATTCGAACTTATGCAAGACTTTATCACAAGCAAAATTTGCAAGATGGAGTCGGAAGCAGGGAAGAATCCAAGCGAAGTTGATCGTGTGTTTAAGCAAGCTTTGCGAGAATTTAAGGACAATTTAGTTCAGATTTACAGCACGGCGAATCAGCACGGCACGGGTGACATTAAATACAAAGATCTGATTGCGAATTTTATTCATGCAATGCATACGGTTTGTAAACAAGAAGAAAAAGATGAAGATTTTCCCGTTACAATGGGCGTGAATGCGTTCCGTGGTTTCATGAATGAGTTCATGACATCACGTGTCGTAACTGAAAAGCCGAGCAAACTTAAACGAAAAAAGGACAAAAAGCGGAAAGACGACGAACTTATCAAATTTGCTGGACATCGGTTCTTGCTCACCATTATTAATATACCAACAGCTTGCGAAATATGTAATTCTTTTTTTATGTGGCCAATTGAGCGTGGTCTTGTTTGCCAGTCGTGCAAATTGACATGTCATAAGAAATGCTATACGAAGGCGTCTAGCACTTGCGTGAAGGATGCCAGTTTCTCAACGTCTGAAGGCAAAAATAATAAAGTTTTTGGGGTCCCATTGGCTGACTTACTTACTGACGACTGTAAAATACCGAGTGTTATCGAACGCTTAATTACCACCATTGAAATGTATGGTCTTTACACAGAAGGTATTTATCGAAAGTCTGGCGTTAATTCAAAAGTACGCGAACTTAAAGCCAGAATGGAAGAAAACCCCAAAGATGTTAACTTTGAAAATTATCAAGTCAACGTGCTTGCGTCTGTTCTTAAGAGTTTTCTGCGTGAAATGCCTGAACCCTTGCTCACATTCGAATGCTACGAGAACTTTATCACGGCCGCAATGCTGAAAGATACTCAAGATCGAGTTTCGACCCTTTACGATATCCTTAAGAAACTTCCGAAGCCGAATTACGATCTGATGGAGAGACTCATCTTCCATTTAGCAAGGGTAGCCCTACATGAAGAAACCAATCGAATGAGTGCTGCTTCTTTGGCAATCGTTTTTGCCCCTTGTATCTTGAGGACCAACAAGCTAGTACCGGCTCAGGATAGTTTGCACGACATCTCCAGTCAGACGCAGTGTATAGAGACCATTATTAAAGAACAATTACGCAAAGTGCGAAACACTTTGGATGATATTGATACACTTGATACAGCATGTCAGGCTGCTACCAATAGATTATCTTCATTGCGGAGTTCTAAAGTGTTTACGCAAGAAGAGATCATGTTGCCCCAGAATCAGCATCCGGATGACGAGGAAGCGATGCTGGTCGGTCATATTGAGGAAATTAAGAAGGAAAAAGAACATCTGGCATCTACGTTACCCACTCTTACAAATGCCACCTCTGACGACGACATGTTGTCGACCGATTTAGATGGGGAAGGAAGTTGGGACGACGTTTCTTACATAGGAGAACAAAAGAAGCCCAAGGTAAAAAGTATGTCAGCGCGTGGTAGCAGTAGTGGTTCAGGAGCAGAAGGTAAATTCATCTCAACACAGCCGCCCAAGATTAAACGACAAAATTCGGCTGATATAGTGCGAAATTTGGATGAACACGAAGACCCCATTATGGTGTGAATGATGAACAGGTAGGATTTTTTAATGGACAATAAATAATAATCGTGTTAACGTGTAAGAGAAATGAGTAATTAAGAAACCATGACAATTTTTGATACGTTGTAAAACGTTCGTTTCTTGGCGTACTTTGGTCTGGACTTTTGCTAGATATAAGGAACAGGTAAAATATTTTTACTCGTGCTCAAAAGATTTCTTCAATAGAAATGTCTTAAAGTTTTTTGTTGCCTGTCATATAAATCTATTATTCAAAAGATTTATATTCTTTTTCAATTTTTTTTTTGGATTTTTCATATTAATTGAAAATTTATTAACTACAAAAGACATTAAAGTTTTTGTAACGTTTCTGCAATAGCATTTAAACTAGTTCTAACTTAAAATTAGACTGATCATTTCTTATTTGCTAATAAATATCTGAAAAATGATTTAGTCTAATTATAAGTAATACTCATAAAATGATAATAAATCACGGGAGATGATAAACAAAATGAACTTATAAATATTTTTGTTAAAATGAAAGAAATTTTGTGGTTAAAATAATTTTAAAAAATGCTCAGACATTGCATTTCATATGCTACATATACATATTTCCGTGAGAGGCTGTAGTAATTTAATTGAATCATAAAAACAGTGTCAACGTCCTCTATACGGTCTCAATCCAATTTCATTTTTGCCTATAACTAAATAATTGCAATAGGTACGATGTTATTCAACAAACCAAGTTCCTTTGTAAAGTCACCCATATTCAAATAACGCATCCCTCATTTTTTTACTTGGAGTGGGGAGAGGCACAGGGTGTATTCTGTGGATTCGTAATGCTTGAACAATCTTTCCCCTGTTTTTTCGTTTAGCGAGAAGATTAACATAAACAATTAATATAAAACGTTTTTGATTATAGCCTAGTTTATTACTAGACGTTTTTCAGAAATTTTTGGTAAATTACTTAATGAGTGGTATCCATAAAATTGAATTGTTAGCCTAGTATCACACTCTTAAAGTTAGCCACCTATTTGAAATTCATAAAAATTATGTAATGAATCTCAAAACGTTGAGTGTGTTTTTTTTGTGTACCTATGTACTCATTCCTGGTTGATTCTTTTGTATCATAAATATGAACGTATCTTCCAGCACTACAGTGTCTACTTTCAACAATAGGAATCTTCTTAGTGATTGATACACGCATATAAATATTCATCTTTCGTGAAGTTAAGTCTGATACTAAGGAATCTGTCGTTTTTGAAAGTAGACACTCAATATTGGGGGTAGATATAAATACGAAAATCTGTGTGATAGAGATAGTCAATGTTTGAAATTCTATTCACATTTTTATGCATTTCAAATTGAGTGGCTATTTTGACTATTTTATGCATACCATCCATTAGCATTTGTCCTTTTTGGAATTCTTATATACAAATTTGGTAATTTATGATTAATATGTTAGTAGTAACCCAGATTTGAACTACGAGATAACGGAAATGTTTACCTGATTGAAAACAAGCATATTTACTAAACTTCATGTTTGATTTAATTTAGCATAGCAAAGCATTATCGGCTTGTTTTGACGATAATAAAGTTTTCGATTCATAATATAAATACTTTATATTTAAAAATTTTCTTGTTGACTCTATGAATGATAATTATTCAACTTCCCCCTATTGTTACGACGTTCGTGTTAAGAAATATTTAGTTGATAAATTTATATGCTATTCTGTTGACTTCAAGTGCTGGGAACAAGCTTTTCATAAATGTATAATTACAATGTTAAGTGTATTTATATCGATGTTGAAGTGTGATATTAGGAGGAAAGATTGTTGTATATGTATTTTTTTAAGGTATATTACAAAAAGACGTTGCGCTGTATAGTTGTTCTTTGCATCATTTTTTACTGTTAAATGCTCATTTACATAGTATTAAACACTTGTATTGTTATATTTGCGCATTTAAGAGATTGTTAATAACATTTGAGTATTGTTTCGCATTTATTAATTAACGGTGATTATAATCATATACTTTACATTTTTACGATTACTAGGTTTTTTGGATTTGAAAATGCCATAAATTATCCCTACCTACATGTTGTTTTTAAATAAGACGAATACGATTTGAATTTTTTTCTAAAATGTTGCTGAGATAGGTAACACGAATGAATCGAACGATGTGTCCCGACGGTAATTTATTTCTATTTTTTCTATTTTAATGATTGATTTATAAAATATTAGGAAATAATCGTAACGATGATAAGTGGTACAGTTATTAAACGGTAAGCAAAGACTACATTCCATGTTACTTAAATGGACTTGAATGAATAATTGTACTAAAACTTCTGTGACTGACTGATTAAATATATTTGTAGTTTTCCATTTATGTATAATAATGTACATATTATATACCAAATGCCATAATTGCAGTTTTGTTATACATGAATATATTTTTGTGAGTATGTGTACATAAAAAATCCATAAGTTAATCTTTCTCAAAATAAATTATTGTAAATAATTTTTCAATTTTTTTTTTATAATGCCCTTCAATTTCAAGATGTATTAATCTACATTAAAATATAAGGTTCATAGTTTTAAGATTTCAAAGATATTTATAGGGAAATAGTAATTAAAAATTGGGTCGTGTGTTAAAGTAATCGGTTGCTTATTTTTTGAATGCTCCTTATATAAATTTGGGAAATTTTCTGAATAGTCTTCGTATTGTGTGTTAATTAATTATATTTTAGGATTAAAAATTGCACTATGTAATTGAGTAATTGTTAGGAAACTAAAAACCTATTTTTTTACAGTATGTTTTAAAACATAATAATCAATAATTTAAATGACTACGATATTTATTAAAAACCACGAATATTGCAGAAATGATGGTTCGAAGAAAGAAAGTGAATGTAATCTTGTTATCGCGATATCAAGGGCAGCGCATACACACACACAGGCATATGTACAATAAGTTTGACCGTGCTGTTTACTTGGATGTATAAATGGAAGAAAGAAATAATATTGTGAATCTTGACGACAAAAAATATTGTAAGCACATTGTGCTAGTTTGATTTTACATTATTAGTGCGTATTTATGTGGGTATAAGAAAATAAGTTTCATTTACGATTAGTTTAAATATATTACGGATATTGGTGGCTATGTTGTGTATTATATATGAGTATGTGTTTTAAAAGTGTGTGCAATAACGGTATTAAGGATGATATAATTGTTAAATATTCCTCTGCGATTTAGGCGAAGCTTTTGTTTTGAGGGAATTCAAACTTCTTTTACCTGCTCTCTCATTGGAAATCATTGATAACAGGATATAACAGCAGACGTGTGTGGGATAAGGAAAGGATTTTACCGATACGGTAAGTTATTAATTTTTTTTTTGTAGGTGTTATGTTGGTGTTTGAAAAACTAAATTTTTATGAGAAATTGTTTATTCTTTGATGGTTTACAAACATAATTGGCTTTACAAATACTTACTCTTCGATGATTGAATTTTAAATTGAAATTAAAATAGGCGATTTCCAATACTGCAATGCGAGGTTATTTGTTTATTAAGAAATCGCAAAGTTTTAAAATGCCCTAAAAAGTGAGCTTTTCAGAAACATACATACAACTGTATGTGCAATAGGTACGATGTTATTCAACAAACCAAGTTNTGAAACTGTAGTTTTGAACTTTGATAACGCATTCGATGCACCGAAATCTGCACTTTCAAATGGTTCGAACAGCTTGTAAAATTTACTTTAAATAATTGAACCACAGTCTAAGTTTATAAGAAATTCGCCAATTGTATCATTTTCAGGGTCCATTGTAGCACCGTCGCAAAGGGTAATTGTGAACTTTGAAAATGCATTCGATGCATCGAAATCTGCACTTTTAAACAGTTTAAACCGCTTTTAAAATTAACTTTAACTAAATGAACTACAGCCTATCAAAGAGACCTATGTTTATAAGAAATTTAGACAATTTGATCATCTTCAGGGTTATTTGTGACACCGTAGTTTTGAACTTTGATAACGCATTCGATGCACCGAAATCTGCACTTTCAAATGGTTCGAACAGCTTGTAAAATTTACTTTAAATAATTGAACCACAGTCTAAGTTTATAAGAAATTCGCCAATTGTATCATTTTCAGGGTCCATTGTAGCACCGTCGCAAAGGGTAATTGTGAACTTTGAAAATGCATTCGATGCATCGAAATCTGCACTTTTAAACAGTTTAAACCGCTTTTAAAATTAACTTTAACTAAATGAACTACAGCCTATCAAAGAGACCTATGTTTATAAGAAATTTAGACAATTTGATCATCTTCAGGGTTATTTGTGACACCGTAGTTTTGAACTTTGATAACGCATTCGATGCACCGAAATCTGCACTTTCAAATGGTTCGAACAGCTTGTAAAATTTACTTTAAATAATTGAACCACAGTCTAAGTTTATAAGAAATTCGCCAATTGTATCATTTTCAGGGTCCATTGTAGCACCGTCGCAAAGGGTAATTGTGAACTTTGAAAATGCATTCGATGCATCGAAATCTGCACTTTTAAACAGTTTAAACCGCTTTTAAAATTAACTTTAACTAAATGAACTACAGCCTATCAAAGAGACCTATGTTTATAAGAAATTTAGACAATTTGATCATCTTCAGGGTTATTTGTGACACCGTAGTTTTGAACTTTGATAACGCATTCGATGCACCGAAATCTGCACTTTCAAATGGTTCGAACAGCTTGTAAAATTTACTTTAAATAATTGAACCACAGTCTAAGTTTATAAGAAATTCGCCAATTGTATCATTTTCAGGGTCCATTGTAGCACCGTCGCAAAGGGTAATTGTGAACTTTGAAAATGCATTCGATGCATCGAAATCTGCACTTTTAAACAGTTTAAACCGCTTTTAAAATTAACTTTAACTAAATGAACTACAGCCTATCAAAGAGACCTATGTTTATAAGAAATTTAGACAATTTGATCATCTTCAGGGTTATTTGTGACACCGTAGTTTTGAACTTTGATAACGCATTCGATGCATCGAAATCTGCACTTTCAAATGGTTCGAACAGCTTGTAAAATTTACTTTAAATAATTGAACCATAGCCCATCATAGAGACCTATGTTTATAAGAATTTCGCAAAGAGTAATTGTGAACTTTGAAAATGCATTCGATGCATCGAAATCTGTACTTTTAAACAGTTTAAACCGCTTTTAAAATTAAATTTAAATAAATGAACTACAACCCATCAAAGAGACCTATGTTTATAAAAAGTTCAGAAAATTGTATCATTTTACAGCGTCATACTTTGCCGAATGGTGGGTTGCCTATATACAGGACGAGCAAGTTCAAAGCTGTACATTTTTAAATTCAAATTATGGTTCCTTCGCGCGAAATTAAATAAGTGCGCTATGGTAACCTACTAATTTAAACTTAGAGTAAAAACTACAAACATGCATACATTACATAAATCGTTTGTCAAAATGTTTAGTCAGTTTTTTTTGTGACGATGATGTCTACTCTCTATACCGAATCTAAAACATTACAATTAATTCTAAACATTAATTACAGTGAGATAGCGAATATTAAATGCTTTAGTGGCAGCAAATACTCAAAAATGACGATATACTGTCTATATTTGGATAATACAGGTGTTATAACTTGCATATTTTTTAAAATTCGTTTGCCAGATTTTAATAGTTTTGATTGTAGGGAAAGTAGATAAAACATGTAGTTATATTTTTTATGACAATGCTATTTATCCTCCTTTTGAACTTAAATCTTTCTAAACTAAAAGTTTCTGATTGTAAAAATTACAAGCGTTTAAAGTCGCATACTTTTTAAAACTCTTTTGTCAGTTTTTGATAATTTTGTTTGTAAAAGGCGGGGACAAAATGTGTAAAGTTAGGCGTTTTATAAGGGTGCTCTTTACTCTTCCTTTTGAACTTGAGACATTGCAATTACTGTTAATAAAAATTGCAAGTATTAAAAGTTGCATATTATTCAAAATTTGTTACTCATATTTTAATAATTTTGTTTGTAGATGGCGAGAACAAAATGTGAAGTCAAATTTTTATAAGGACCATTTTTACCAATCCTTTACCTAAAAGTTTGCAATTTCTAATAGTGTAAGTTATAGGTGTTAGAATAAGTATATTATTCAAAACTGCTTTGTTAGATTTGATTTGTTAATTTTGTTTGCTGAGGTCGGGAAAAAAATGCGTAATATTAGATTTTTTTTAGGGGTGCTGCCTACCCATTATTTTGCACACAAAACTTTGCAATTTCCGAAAGTAAAAATTACAGGTGTTAAAACTTGCATACTTTGCAGAATTCGTTTGTAGGGGTTTAATAATTTTGTTTGTAGAAAAAAGGGACAAAATGCCTGCCCTTCCTTTTGAACCTAAATATTTGCTATTTCTGATAGTAAAATAAAATAGTGATAATGCATTCGATGCACCGAAATCTGCACTTTCCAATAGTTTAAACGGCTTTTAAAATTAACTGCAAATAATTGAACTACAGCCCATCAAAGAGACCTATGTTAATAAGAAATTTAGAAAATTCGATCACTTTCAGGATCATTTTTAGCACCATCGGAAAGTGTAATTTTGATCTTTGACAATGCATTCGATGCACCGAAATCTGCATTTTCTAATACTGTAAACCGCTTTTAAAATTAACTTTAACTAAATGAACTACAGCCCATCAAAGAGACCTATGTTTATAAGAAATTTGGACAATTTGATCATCTTCAGGGTCACCGTTGGAAAGTGTAGTTTTGAACTTTGATAACGCATTCGATGCACCGAAATCTGCACTTTCAAATGGTTCGAACAGCTTCTAAAATTACTTTAAATAATTGAACCACAGCCCATCATAGAGACATTTGTTTATAAGAAATTCGGAAAATTGTATCATTATCAGGGCCATTTTCGAAAAGTCTAATTTTAAACTTTGCAATTGCATTAATGCATCGAAATGTGCGCTTTTCAATCGTTTAAACCACTTTTAAAAATAACTTCAAATAATTAAACTATAGTGTCTCAAAAAACACAAAGCTAGAAGGAATTGGCTTGATTTTAACCCAAAAAGACCCCAAGAGGCTGAATCATCTGACCATGATAAGAAACTCACATCTGTTTGTTTTAGACTATTTTCTTTCATCGTGACCATGTTTTTGTTGTTTTGCGAGTAAAAATAAATAGGTAATAGTATTATACGGACAATTATTGTCTACCGATGCGGTCAATCACGTAATACAATATTTTTTTCTTTTAATGATTCAGGAATTTATTTTGTGCCTATCTTTCAGGTTTTTTTATTTTACATATTTATTAAGAGTCCTGTAGGGCTGGAGATATGTAATTTATTTGAAATACTTGCATATTTTACTACAGGTAATTTACTAAGCGGAAATACACATTGTTTTTTTTATTTTGAAAATTTCGAACTTTATTAGTGAAGTTTATAACTCTAGTAATAAATAATTATTTAACTCCCTACTCATGTATCTTATCAAATGCTATCACATGGTCAAAATTTTAACAAAGCTCAGGAATGAAACGGTAGGTACAATAAGAAAAAAAGTTAATAAATAGAAAAGCAAAACTAATTTTACATTATGTTTATTATTTCGGTTTTATTCGGCTTACTATTATAATATTTAATCAGGCTTCGTGAACCAATGAATTGTCATCGCTTCGTATTCGGTTTAAAATTTCCGAACTCGGGCTTAGTTTCCATCGAGGTTTGCTCGATGTAGTAGTAAATAGCGGTCGGTTGCGATTTTATTCAATTATAGTGGAAAATAATATAAATTGTTGCGTTGATAGTAAGATATTCGTGTGTATTTAATGTTGCCAAGTTAGAATGTCTTACCAGGGGTCAGGAGTCCCTTTTTACCCTTTAAGGATTACTTACGTTGGTCATAAACTTCTCTTATATTGCTTTAAAGGATATATAAGGATATCCACCACATTTACAATTGGNTTTAGTAATAAATTTTCACGATAAACTCAACGGAATTTTTTGATGATTTGAAAAATTGACTTTTCAAGCTTACTTTTTCATAAGCATTTTTATGTTTTACTTTCGTCTCAGATTATACCTCAGGAGCTTAGGAACAGTCGCAAAGCGCCCGAGTTTTGAATTGTCAATTCAAAAATATATGATAGTTATTAATCATATCATTTTATTTTTAAATTAGCATGATCCGAATTCAGCCGAACGTATGTGGAAAACCTGCGGTAATTATAGATGGACAGATAGATGTGGAAAAAAACTTGGTGTTTTCTTTTTACTAATTAAGTTATATTGATGAAAATAGAAATAGGCAAAGTTCAGATTTTCCAAAACATCTCAAAATAGAAAAAAGCCACAAAGAGAAGAATAATTTGAAATGAGATTTGTTGGTAGCATTAAATTCTGCAAAATATTCCATGTTGTACTGTTGCTCTATTTCTTCTAACATAGATACATACATACATATTTACATACAAAAAGAAAAATTTTGACTCACTTAGTCATCGACTCATCATAAGCTAAACTCTTGGTTATAGATAGCGGAAATTTTACAGAGCGGTTTCTTTTAATAATCTATATAACGAATAAGAAAAGTTACTTGGAAATTCAATCCCTAAGGGGGTGCAAAGCGGTAGCAATGTTTGTATGGAACTTAGTCTTAATGCTCTTTAGGTAATATAATTAATCAAACACTTAAAAAATCATGTATTTTCTATATTTTGGATTAGATACATAATTGTCGTCTCATTAATTAAGAAAGCCCGCCTTACGTAATATCAGAAATTTATGAGAAAGTCTATTACATTTATAAGTTTTGAATTTAATATTTGACTTTATTGCAGATATTACCGAAGGAGTTTCATAGGAAAGAGAGAGAAAAAAATTGTAATACCAACCGCCCCAATTGCTATCAGAACGGTGAGTTTTTTCTCATTTATTACTTACATGTTTTCCATTTTATATCCGTTTTATGTCTCCAAAAATTAAAAGGATCATTTCTAACGTTTTCTTTGTTTGAATTTTGCGTTTTACGATAATAAATAGTACATTTGAACTTCATTTTCGTAGCATTTAAAATTTACAGATTTAGTTTTACGCATTTCTTCATTTGTTTGCGCCAATAATTTCTTTATAATTTATACACATAATTTTAGTAGTAAAATTTAAAATTTTAAATGAATTCTGCGTATTGAAATATTTTCATTATCGATGGTTTAAACTTTAACAGATTTCAATCAGAAATTAGAATAGGTTTGCTGCAAATAATGTGGAGTCAGCTCTTATAAAATTAGGAAAAATTCAAATATTGCCAGCTTTCTAAATATTTTCAAATATTTATTTGGAAAATTTGAAAAAAAAACGTCTTTTTAACAGATTAAAATCCGGTTAAAACTGGAATTGAAACACGCAAGCTATAGCAAGTTTGGTCATTTCTTAAAAACTCCATTATTCTAGACTGCCAAAGCCTATTTTTAATATCTAAATCATACATTTTCCTATAATTGAGAATAATTTATATTTATTACCGAGATTATCGTCTATCCTTTTTATTATCGAAATACTCGCTCTTACTAGTTCAATATTGCTATTTTAATATACATAAATGGTATAGTTGTTGCTTTATGATTTGACGGCATGGAAGCAATATTACTCGTTAGTTATTATAAAAATTGCAAATTATAACAGCAGCCGGCATATCGACCTTCATCTGGTTGCTTTGTACGACACAGGGTCGAACTTCTTAAAAGCTAACTATGAATTTTGAATATTACTTGTTTACGTTGTCTTTGTTGTAAATTGAAGTTAAATTCTTGACCGTTAATATTAAATTATGTTGGTTTTTCCAGGATGGCGATCAAATAATTACACAACTATATGTTTTTTATAACGTTTCGGTTTATTTAACCATCTTCAGACTTTTAGAGTGTTACTGCTTATAAATTTATTTTAAAAAACATATAGTTGCAATTGATATAAATAAATTGATTAAAATAAATTTAATTGCTTGTAATTGCGGCTAATTTTTTATAGGCAACCCTGAACTAATGTATTACATTTTCACTAATATTTCTTTTGAAGTGCGTTTCATTGAAAAAACTGATACTTTCACAATTAAGCGGTGGGATCTTAGGGTATGGTTTGTTTTTACAAAATTTAATTTATCAGGAATGGAAATCAATTGTATTTTTATGCCAATTCGGACAGCCCTAATATATTTAGTGAAATTACTCGAAAAATATATATGTGGTTTTCGTAAAATGTTTATCTATTATAAAAATTGTTAATTCGTAACTTTTGTTATTACCGAGTGGGAAGGCGTTACCCATGAATATAATTAATTCAATGTGCAATTTGTTTACTATGTACTTTATTGTACCTATCGGAAAAAGTATAGGTTTTTGACTNAAAAAGATTTTTACTTTTATTTATAAAAAGTAGGTTGAACATTATTTGAAATATAAATAGAATGCTTTGTAGCCTTATAAATAGAAATTTAAAATGAAATAAACTAAATAACATAATTTAAAGGTTTTATTATTCAGTTAAAAGCATGTAGGTAGCTTTGAAATTTGAAACTTCTAGGTGAAATTGTGTTCTGTTAAAGGCAAATTTATTTTATTTTATCTTTTAGTTTAGAAAAATATATTAATATTTTATAACAAGTCATGAGAAACGGAGTCATTGGAAACATCTAACTAAAATTTAGCTAAAAGACAGAGAATATTACAGAATTAGGTAAAAATTCCAAACGCATTTTAATAGGCAATTATTTGAAAAACTGAGGAAAATTAGTAATTCTAACTTAGAGTAGTCTTTATTTACCTTCTTGTCATTAATTATCAACTGATTAAAATTAAATATACCACAGACTTTAAGAATAAAAAATCTAAATGTAGAATATACCTAGCTAAAAAAATATTTGCTTTTTATTAACTAACCGATAATTATTGAGTTAAATTTCATTTTCCGATACAATTAACTTCTAATTAGATAAATATTACCTCATCAGGTGTATTTTTTACTTTCAATTTATGTAGTAATTACCTAATTTATCAGTAATTTTGCTTGGCTTACTTAAAATGTCACTTTCACTACAGTTTACTTTTTCGGAATTTGTATAGAAATTTTGTTTTTTTACATGTCTGATTTGTATTTATTTCTGTTTACATTAAATAATATATGGTCGTTAACAAATAGCATGGGGTACATATTCTCCTTACAAATCCTATGAAATTTAAAAATCTGCATTTACATTTTATTGCTTTAAAAAGTGTGACTATACCATCTATATTTGTTATCAATCAAACTGATCGTGAGTGATGGTATTTTGTATTATTGTTTTAGTTTAGTTTAGAGAAATAGTATTATACATTTATTACTATTAATTAGTTGAGTCTGGTTTCTGATTTGTTCTTAAATATTCGTCATTCGGTCTCCATTTTCTAACTTGTAATTCTTTTCGTACAATTCATTTTTAATCACCCTCTGTAAATGTTTCTGAGACATTCTAAAACTTTTTGTCGACAGCGCAAGTTCGGCAGATAATGGTAACGATAAGCAGATGTATTCTACTGCTTTTTATCATGATTTAGAGAATGCGAGTAAATTTTATCATGCTTTATTCAACCTTTTAAGAATATTATTGTTTTGCTTGATTTGAACGTTTTATTAATAATAAGAAGTAGAATTTTCTGTCATTTAAAGTAAATTTAAATTATTCCAGTTATTGATGGAATTGTTAGCACACCATAACCAATCGTTTAATTGAATTTGAACAGTGTGTTTTAGATATTATTTAATAGTATAATGATTTTAAAAAATACATACTAATTGGGAAAATCGCTAAAATTCATTTAGGTAAAATATAAATATGTGTATGTATTTTTGTATATACAAAATACCACATATACTAAAAAAATAAATTGTAGTTGAAATAAGCAATCAACTTTGCCACAAAGAATTCGAGAAAATTTGAGATATTTGTCATCATTTGTTTATTATTAATTTACTAGGTGTATGTATTTAAAAGTGTGCTCAAGATACAAACAAACCTTAACTTAAACTGCAAATAAATTGACAATAAACAAACACGTTTAGTTTTAGTATTTTTTTTTAATTTATATATAGGGGAGACCTATGTTTA
>NW_020438913.1:358257-361181 GCF_000699045.2 Agrilus planipennis | reverse complement strand
CGAAGCGCTAAACAATTTTTAAAAGTAACACTGGGCCAAAACTTCCGACAGCTGTAACTCTGTAAGGGAATATCGTAGGGGGCACTTTCGATTTTGGCGTGATGCACAATGTCTCTAGAAAATTTTGATAACACTCCCATAGAAATCGGACCATTTAATCGGAAAATATGAGCCATACTGTGGACTCAGAAAAACGCTAAAACGAAAAGTAGGGTAAATTACGTAAATTCGGTTGGCGCTAGAGCAGGCCGGGAATGTCACAGGTCAATGGGGCTTTTAACAAAAAGTTCCCCCATGCATTGGGCTTCGAACCATCCATGACTAGAACGCATCGGACGTCGAGGTGAGGAGCTAGGAATTTTCAACTGCGGCCATGTTCCTAAGCGAAAAATTTTCAAATTTGACCTTTTGTACCCTGTAGCTCGAAAATGGTAGGACTTATCGGAAAAATTCTTTCACAGGCGAATGTCCCGTCTCAACGCGAACGATTTGGACCGTATGCGATCAAATTCGGTTTTGATTAAAAATTCAAAATTTTTAGAAATTTTGGATTTAATTTTTCTCCAAAGTTAACTTTTCTCGGTTCAAGACGATACGGGTGAACTGGTGGTAGAAGAATTTTTGCGATATCTCTAATAGTTCGCCAGATATGGTCGTTTAAACTTTTAATTTTCCATTTCGGTTATAACAGTAATTCANGAGTTTGGAAGAAAATGTTTCCAATAAAAAATGTCCCTGGTAAAATGATTAAATGCATATCTCGCCTTATTTTAAATGGTTTTTGCCTGCGCGGTTTCTTTTTCGAGTTATTTAGTAATTTCTAGAAAATTTGACCTTAAAGTACTTTACAAAAATGTTAATATCTCGGCAATTATTCTCGATAAAAAGATGCGGCTGACACTGTTGAAAAGAGTATGAAACGCACTTGGTTTTTCATCTAAAAATTTCCTTTAAAGCACATTAAATCATTACAGTAGTAATGTTCAAATTTTTAATGTTTCAAACATCAATAACTCATTTTTTTCATATGGGAAGCTATTTTGACATCGTCGGATACAAAATTAATTTTTGTTTCCATTTTATCAATTCATAATTAGGTCTACGTTTGATAGTTTTCAAATATGATAACACTCCCATAGAAATCAGACTATTTGGTCGGAAAATATGAGCCTTACCGTGGAGTCAGAAAAACGCTAAAACGAAAAGAAGGGTAAATTACGTGAATTCGGTTGGCGCTAGCCCAGGCCGGGAATGTCATAGGTCAATGCGGTTTTTACCAAAAACTCTCCATGCATTGGGCTTCGAACCACCTACGCTTCGAACGCATGGGTCGTCGAGGTGAGAAGCTACGAATTTTCAACCGCGGCCATGTTCCTGAGCGCAAAATTTTGAAATTTGACCTATTGTAGCCTGTAGCTCGAAAACGGTAGAACTTATCGGAAAAATTCTTTCACAAACGGATGCCCCGGCTCAGTGCGAACATTATAGGACATGTGCGGTCGAAATCTGTGCCCATCAGAAATTCAAAATTTTCAATATTTTTGATATTTTATCTTCTTTCGACATTAAGTTTGCCCTATTCGCGATGATGCGGGTCATCCATTGGTGAAAGAATTTTTGCTCTATCTTTAATGGTTCGCCAGATATGTTCTCCTAAACATTTAATTCTTGAGTTTAAAAATAACACTTGGCCAAAACCTCCGACGGCTCTCACTATGCAAGGGAATATCGTAGGGGGGCACTTTCGATCTCGACGTGATGCACAGTGTCTCTAGAAAATTTTGATAACACTCCCATAGAAATCGGACTATTTAGTCGGAAAATATGAGCCATACCGTGGAGTCAGAAAAACGCTAAAACGAAAAGTAGGGTAAATTACGTGAATTCGGTTGGCGCTAGCACAGGCATAGGTCAATGCGGTTCTTACCAAAAACTTTTTCCATGCATTGGGCTTCGAACCACCTACGCTTCGAACGCATGGGTCGTCGAGGTGAGGAGGCCATGTTCATGGGCGTAAAATTTTGAAATTTGACCTTTTGTAGCCTGTAGCTAGAAAACGGTAGGACCTATCGGAAAAATTCTTTTACAGACGGATGCCCCTTATCAGCGGGAACGATTTGGACGGTATGCGGTCGAATTCGGTGTTGATGAAAAATTCAAAATTTTTATATTTCTTTTTCTTCGAAATTAATTTTTTCCTGTACATTTAGGTAGGGGCCAACCGTTAGTGAAAGAATTTTTGCGCTATCTTTAATAGTTCATCAGATATGTTCTCCTAAACATTTTATTCTCGATTGGGAAAATAACACGGCTAAAACTTCAAAATGTTTAAAAATTTTTATATTTTTTTCCTTCGAAATTAATTTTTTCCTGTACAATTAGGAACGAGCCAACCGTTATAAATATTTTGCAATTAGGACAGTTTTGGAAAAAGATAAGTGAAACTTTTTATTCTTTTGTGTTCCTACACGGCTTGCGTTTCATAAAACTAGGAATTTTTCTTTATTTAGCAAGAGTCAATAGTCATTGAAAAATTTTCACTTACGGTAAGATATATGTACCTTTTTCTTCATTATTTTTTAAAATTATCAAAAAAAGAGTATCAACACAAAATTCCAACAATAATGTTACTTTTTAAATTTAACAATTTAAGCGTTCATAAATGTATTTAACATTTTTAGAAGCAAAAATTTTTAAAAGCAAAACAGAAAATAATCCAATGATTACTGCATACTTTAAATATTCAATTGGCATTTTTAAACTTACCAAAATATCAACTGTAACTGAGAAAAGCTTTTTTTCCAAGTGTAATTTTCTTTTCTTTCTTTTCCGAATACTTGCTCTCTCTGCCAGTCAAAAATATTGCTTAAAGGATCTGTTTTTATTAATTGTGTAATTAATAAAGTGTGAATTTATTTTTTAAT
>NW_020438913.1:354956-358038 GCF_000699045.2 Agrilus planipennis | reverse complement strand
CGAAGCGCTAAACAATTTTTAAAAGTAACACTGGGCCAAAACTTCCGACAGCTGTAACTCTGTAAGGGAATATCGTAGGGGGCACTTTCGATTTTGGCGTGATGCACAATGTCTCTAGAAAATTTTGATAACACTCCCATAGAAATCGGACCATTTAATCGGAAAATATGAGCCATACTGTGGACTCAGAAAAACGCTAAAACGAAAAGTAGGGTAAATTACGTAAATTCGGTTGGCGCTAGAGCAGGCCGGGAATGTCACAGGTCAATGGGGCTTTTAACAAAAAGTTCCCCCATGCATTGGGCTTCGAACCATCCATGACTAGAACGCATCGGACGTCGAGGTGAGGAGCTAGGAATTTTCAACTGCGGCCATGTTCCTAAGCGAAAAATTTTCAAATTTGACCTTTTGTACCCTGTAGCTCGAAAATGGTAGGACTTATCGGAAAAATTCTTTCACAGGCGAATGTCCCGTCTCAACGCGAACGATTTGGACCGTATGCGATCAAATTCGGTTTTGATTAAAAATTCAAAATTTTTAGAAATTTTGGATTTAATTTTTCTCCAAAGTTAACTTTTCTCGGTTCAAGACGATACGGGTGAACTGGTGGTAGAAGAATTTTTGCGATATCTCTAATAGTTCGCCAGATATGGTCGTTTAAACTTTTAATTTTCCATTTCGGTTATAACAGTAATTCAAAACATTTAGCAGCCGTAACTCTGAAACGGTATTACTACATACTTTACATATTCAATTGGCATTTTTAAATTTGCCAAAATTTCATCTGTAACTGAGAAAAAGCTTTTTTTCAGAATGTAATTTTCTTTTCTTTCTTTTCCGAATACTTGCTCTGTCTGCCAATCAAAAATATTGCTTAAAGGATCTGTTTTTATTAATTGTATAATAAATAAAGTGTGAATTTATTTTTTAATTGGCACTNTGATTAAATGCATATCTCGCCTTATTTTAAATGGTTTTTGCCTGCGCGATATCTTTTTCGAGTTATTTAGTAATTTCTAGAAAATTTGACCTTAAAGTACTTTACAAAAATGTTAATATCTCGGCAATTATTCTCGATAAAAAGATGCGGCTGACATTGTTGAAAAGAGCATGAAACGGACTTGGTTTTTCATCTAAAAATTTCCTTTAAAGCATATTAAATCATTCCAGTAGTAATGTTCAAATTTTCAATGTTTCAAACATCAATAACTCATTTTTTTCATAAAATTAAATTTTGTTTCCATTTAGGTCTACGTTTGATGGTTTTCAAATATGATAACACTCCCATAGACATCGGACTATTTAATCGGAAAATATGAGCCATACCGTGGACTCAGAAAAACGCTAAAACGAAAAGTAGGGTAAATTACGTGATTTCGATTGGCGCTAGCGCAGGCCGGGAATGTCATACGTCAATGCGGTTTTTACCAAAAACTTTTTTCATGCATTGGACTTCGAACCACCTACGTTTCGAACGCATGGGCCGTCGAGATGAGGACCTACTAATTTTCAACCGCGGCCATGTTCCTGAGCGCAAAATTTTGTAATTTGACTTTTGTAGCCTGTAGCTCGAAAACGGTACGACTTATCGGAAAAAGTCTTTCACAGACGGATGCCCCGGTTCAGTGGAAACATTATAGGACATGTGCGGTCGAAATCTGTGGCCATCAGAAATTCAAAATTTTCAATATTTTTGATATTTTCTTTTCTTTCGAAATTAAGTTTGTCCTGTTCGCGATGATGCGGGTCAACCATTGGAAAAAGAATATTTGCTCTATCTTTAACAGTTCGCAAGATATGTTCTCCTAAACATTTAATTCCCGATTTTAAAAGTAACACTGGGCCAAAACTTCCGACAGCTGTAACTCTGTAAGGGAATATCGTAGGGGGCACTTTCGATTTTGGCGTGATGCACAGTGTCTCTAGAAAATTTTGATAACACTCCCATAGAAATCGGACCATTTAATCGGAAAATATGAGCCATACTGTGGACTCAGAAAAACGCTAAAACGAAAAGTAGGGTAAATTACGTAAATTCGGTTGGCGCTAGAGCAGGCCGGGAATGTCATAGGTCAATGGGGCTTTTAACAAAAAGTTCCCCCATGCATTGGGCTTCGAACCATCTATGACTAGAACGCATCGGACGTCGAGGTGAGGAGCTAGGAATTTTCAACCGCGGCCATGTTCCTGAGCGAAAATTTTTCAAATTTGACCTTTTGTACCCTGTAGCTCGAAAATGGTAGGACTTATCGGAAAAATTCTTTCACAGGCGAATGCCCCGTCTCAATGCAAACGATTTGGACCGTATGCCATAAAATTCGGTTTTGATTAAGAATTCAAAATTTTTAGAAATTTTGGATTTATTTTTTCTCCAAAGTTCTCTCGGTTCTCTGGGTTCAAGACGATAAGGGTGAGAACTGGTGGTAGAAGAATTTTTGCGATATCTCCAATAGTTCGCCAGATATGGTCGTTTAAACTTTTAATTTTCCATTTCGGTTATAACAGTAATTGAAAACATTTAGCAGCCGTAACTATGAAACGGTATTACTACATACTTTACATATTCAATTGGCATTTTTAAACTTGCGAAAATTTCATCTGTAACTGAGAAAAAGCTTTTTTTCAGAGTGTAATTTTCTTTTCTTTCTTTTCCGAATACTTGCTCTCTCTGCCAATCAAAAATATTGCTTAAAGGATCTGTTTTTATTAATTGTATAATAAATAAAGTGTGAATTTATTTTTTAATTGGCACTGGGTAAGTCTTCTTTTGAATGGCAATTGCGTTTTATTACAATTTCATCTTTCGCTACGATTAATTTAAAATTAGGCAAAAATTATCTCATTAGTTGTAGGTAGTTGGTTTAATTATTTATTCTGGCATACTTATTCGAAATTTGGTTATTACGGCTCACGTCTTCAGAATTATGTTATGAAATTTGAGCAGAATTTATCTGATTTTTTTTGTATTTCATTCGATTTCAAGAAGTAACTGTTGAACAGAAAGCTCTCGATAATAAATAACACGATTATCTAGGTTTGACGGTCGCGGGAAGGTTATTTTGCCCATATTGTGTTTATTAGT
>NW_020438913.1:300412-346864 GCF_000699045.2 Agrilus planipennis | reverse complement strand
GTATTTATTTAATAAGATTAATCTGTTTACTAACTTAGTATAAGTCTTAAAGTAATTTAATTTTAGATAGATTAAGTAGTTAGTAGTAATTAGTTTAAGATATTTGTGTATTTAATAAAATTGAGGTAATCTTGTTGCTTACTTAGTATAAGAATTAGAGTAATATAATTTTAGATAATGTAAGTAGTTCGTAATAATTAGTTTAAGATATTTGTATATTTAATAAAGTAACTGTATTACTAACTTAGTATAAGTCGTAGAGTAATATAATTATAGATAGATTTTAAGTATTATTAAAAGTAGGGACGTGTTATTATTTTTATTACGGTAACCTTTGTAATTTCGCAAAACATTGATGTAAATAAACATACGCTTTTTTTCTTCTGTAATTAGTAATATTAATATAAATATAAGTTCCTACCACGTCCCCACGACCGACACGCCAAATTACAGATTCCTGTAATTTCGTGTAATTTCGCGTAATTTCGCGTAATTTTTGGCGCTGCCACCTGGCATGAAACCTCAAAACTAAAGATAATAGCGATAATAATAACAATAATTTTGGGTTTTGGGGTTTCATGATGGGTGGCAGCACCGTAGCATTTGCAGGTCATTGGTAAACCAATATTTATGGAGCTCAAGTCCGGTATATTGGGTTAGGGGGCGGGCTTCAAGGGGGCCCCCTTCTAACCCATTTATCCAGCCCTACAAGCTTAAAACCTTTAAATAAAGAATCTTAAATAAAGAAAGAAAGAATCTTAAATAAAGAAAGAAAGAATCTTAAATAAAGAATCTTAAATAAAGAAAGAAAGAAAGAAAGAAAGAATCTTAAATAAAGGCTACAGGAATCTGTAATTTATTACAGGAATCTGCAATCCAAAATTGAAGTTTAGCTATCCAATCATAGATGGCGCCACCGAGTTCAAAGGTTTATAAAAATTTTTTACTTGGTTCATATTTATGTTCTAACCTTCCTTACAAGTTTCTATTACCTTGAACGTTGGATTCATATATCAGCATGAATATATAATTGTTAATTTTACAGGAAACTGTGACCTGGAATGTTAGATTCCTAGAGGATTACCTTTCTTATAGAAATATGTAATGCTTTTTACAGAAGTCTGTAAGGAAGCTTTTGCTACTGACCGCTAGAGGTCGCTTTGGAAAGCCGGAAATCTGCAATCCTTATTATTAAAATACGAGGGACATTCGTAAAGTATACGAAACTTATTAAGTTGGTTTTCAATGTTTTGTTTAAACAAATTACATTACTTCACTACAATAAATCGACTGTAATTGATAGAAAATTATTTATTACTCGCTTATGATGTACAGATGCTAACCCGTCAATTTTAAAGATTAGCTTGTTTTATTTTTCATCTCCTATGTGCAATTAAATGCAACCCAATATATTTTATGAAGGCAGGAAAAGAAGCCAGTTATCTATTATTTTCCCGCATTCATAAAATCTATTACATTGCAATTTGATGTTTATGTTATATATTAAAATATATTTATTGAGATCCGATAACAATAGTTAAATTACAATTACTTAAAATATGTTTAGACAATTGGTTTAAATAATGTTTCCAAACGTCACAAAAGCCTTCCAAAATGTAATTCATGAATATTAACAATGTTTAAAGGAAGTACCATACAGTTAAACGTGATTTAGTTTGAAGGGTTTTGCAAAATGGTATTTAAACGCAAATCTACTAAAACACTTTCCACTTATATTTTGAGATTAAAACGTTGAGCACCTAAATTATGAAATGCTTCTACATCCATGAAAAGCCTGGACCCTTGTTAGTTCCATCAGTAGTATTTGTGGGTCATACTACACGTAATCAAGTACTCTACAGCAGATTTTCGTAGGATGTTAACTGAAAAAAGAAATAATTAATGTACCCAAAATTAATTAAAGTTAGGGCAATACTATATCGAAATGTGACAATTTAGGAATAAATAAAAGCTAATAATTATTCAAATGAAATGTTTAGTAAATATTTTGAGGAAATTATATGAGTGGCTTTCGGAATAACTCTCCAGTTAATAATAGTAGAAATAAGAAAAATATTTTTAAATAGAATGAATATTAAGAAATGCTACAAAAAAAAAAACAGAAATCCTACAACTAATAATAAATAACGAATGAAATAATAAGAATTTTAAACACTAAGAAATTACCTCCTATTTTTATAGATATATGTTACTCCTGAAGGCAGATAAGCTGTAATTTTGTAATGTTACATGATTGTTTTGTTGTTTCATGAAAAACACTTCCAGTATACTTAAAAAGTTTGGGAGCTGATTAAAGTTTCGAAAAAGTATTGAAGATGTTCGTAAAATCATTCCTGATGCAAAGAATGTTTCTCTGAAGTAGGGACACAAAATTGAGTCAACGTCAATTGATACTGCGCCAAAAATGGTTCTGAGTCGCTGTTTCTTACCTGAAAAAATTAAATTTTGTTTAAAATTCAAATGGCGAGAACTGAGGACATTTTGTGGAAAATTTATCAATGCCTCTCTAGAGACTTGGTGAAGTTTGTTTGATAGATATATATTACTCCTGAAGGCAGAAAAGCTGTAATTTTCTAGTGTTACTTACATGAATATTTTGTTGTTTCATGTAAAAGCACTTCCAGTATACTTAAAAAGTTTGAGAGCTGATTGAAGTTTCGAAAAAGTATTGAAGATATTCATAAAATCATTCCTGTTGTGAAGCATGTTTCTGTGAAATAGGGACACAAAATTGAGTCAACGTCAATTGATGCTGAGCCAAAAATGGTTCTGAGAGTCGCTGTTTCTTGCCTGAAAAAAAAATAAATTTTGTTTAAAATTCTGATGGCAAGACCTGAGGACATTTTGTGGAAAATTTATCAATGCCTCTCTAGAGACTTGGTGAAGTTTGGTTGATAGATATATATTACTCCTGAAGGCAGAAAAGCTGTAATTTTCTAGTGTTACTTACATGATTATTTTGTTGTTTTAATTGTTGACGTATTGTTGCTGAAGTCGACCATTACAATTTTTTAATTGTTGACGTATTGTTGCTGAAGTCGGCCATTACAATTTTGTAATTGTTGACATATTGTTGCTGAAGTCGGCCATTACAATTTTTTAATTGTTGACGTATTGTTGTTGTTGGCCATTACAGTTTCTAATAAGCAAAGTTTTTGCGTATTTTCTAATTTCACGATTACAGATGTAATGTCTGTAACACAAAACTGAATAAAACACTCATCAAAGCTTAAAGCATTTTTATATTCAAAGGCCGTAATAAGTAATAAAAGAAGAATGATAATATTTGTTTACGTTGTTTAACAGGTGCATATGTGTGTGAAAAGATAACAAATGTGAACTGATAAGTAAACAATAGGAAACGTCGATTACAACATACAACATCAATTTTGGTCTTATGATTGCTGTTACAACACACAACATAACTCTAAAAATATTCAATTAGATAAGACAAGAATGGCAATAATTACTGCACCTTTTGAGATTGTTAAAACAGGAATTAATAATGCATTTGTTAGTAAAGAACCTTGGCAAATAGTAACCATAACAACTTCTACAGTTCTACTTTCAGTATGGCTTTACGAATTCATTTTTCAAGAAGAAAGTAAGTACATACCCACCCAATTTTTATTTACAAATTTTGTTAGTACCACGTAATTTATTTTCTGTTGTATACAGGTGTCATGGAAAGAACAAAAAAGACATTCTTCAAATTAGCGAAATTAGTTCCCTCTATTCGTTTAAAAATTGATTCAGAAATGGAAAGCGTAAGGAAATCTTTGTATAAAGATGTAGAAGAACGAGGAAAAGCCTTACATTACATAACTACTTTGCCTGAAAAAGGCTTTTCAAAAGAAGCAATAGTGAAGCTTACCGATGAAAATCTTGGCTTAAGTAATTCTTGTTCTTTCCATGTAGATTAACTTTTTGATTTTGGTTGGTTATTAGGTGATTATGACTGGGCACAAGGAAAAGTCTCTGGAACTGTTTACTACATGAGTAGCGAAATAAATTCACTTATAACAGATATATATTCAAAATCAGCATACACTAATCCTTTACACCTTGATATTTTTCCTGGAATTTGTAAAATGGAAGCAGAAGTGGTTCACATGACTGCTAATGCTTTTCATGGGGGCGCAAATGCTTGTGGAACAGTAAGATCCTTAATAGATTTTTATTATTTTATTATTTCTTAATTTAATTTTTAGATGACGTCTGGGGGCACAGAATCAATTTTAATGGCCTGTAAGGCTTTCAGGGATTTTGCACGAGAAGAAAAAGGGATCAAAAAACCAGAAATGGTACTTCCTAAGACTGCACATTCTGCTTTTGATAAAGCAGCACAGTACTTTAAGATAAAAGCCATCTATGTACCTGTTGATCCTGTTACTACTCAAGTAGACATTAATGCCATGGAAAAGGCTATTTCATGGAATACTATAATGGTAAATTCTAAAAATACATTTTTTTTTTCTGAAGTAATTTTGTATTTTATAGTTAGTAGGGTCAGCTCCCAACTTTCCGTATGGTACAATGGATGACATTGCAGCTATATCTGACTTGGGATTAAAATATAACATACCTGTACATGTTGACTCTTGCTTAGGGGGATTTCTTACTGCATTCATGCCTGATGCTGGATTTCCTGTGCCCATTTGCGACTTCCGCCTTCCTGGGGTAATGAGCATATCAGCGGACACCCACAAATACGGATTTACACCAAAGGGATCGTCGGTTGTGCTCTACAGAGAACCAAAGTAAGTAAAAAAACTTATATTTTGTACTTTAAATAATTTATTAAAAGTAGAAAAAAATTCTAAACGTAACATTAAAGGATAATTAATTTATATAATTAGTGTATTTCTGAAAAAGAAAATATATTCCCAAGATACAGTATGACACATAAGTTACAGTTAAATTTAAGGTATCGCCATCATCAGTATACAATTACAACAGACTGGCCTGGAGGTGTGTACGGATCACCAACTGTGGGTGGTTCTAGAGCAGGTGGTTCTATAGCAGTTTGTTGGGCCGTACTGCTCAGATTTGGCAAAGAGGGATACATTCGGGCAACGAGGGAAATTATTCACACAAGTCGATACATTGAAAAAGGGTAATAATTTAAACTTTAATTATTTTTTTTAAAGGAGTAAGTACATAAGTGTGTTGTTTAAAATAAAACTTGTAAAAACTATGAATTTAAGTTTCCAATTTTTGCGGTCCATTTGTTACGAAAATGAATCCTGATACTGATATATCAACGCACGTATGGCCAAGTTTTCGTCAATTTAGGGTGAGCAGCAGATAAAGTAATTAATTCTTTTAAACCAGACAATTTTAGATTTCATTTGGTAACTTATTATTTCCAATTGCACATTTGTAGAGGATCTTTTTGCCAATCTAAACCTAAAGGAATGCTTACTTTGTGAACTACATTAATGATTTTAAACACAAAATATTAGCATTGCTTTTAAAACGTGTATGAAAAAATACTTCTGTACATATTGTTTAACGAATAATGGACGTCATTTTAACAATGTTATCACTGCATGCGCTGTTTTTTTTTTGGTTTATTTATCTTGCTATTAATTCGTCTAAATTATTAAGTACGTCTTCACATTTTTATTTAAACTCAACAGGTTGAGGTCAATGAAAGGAATTTTTGTCTTTGGACAACCTGCAACAAGTGTTATAGCCATTGGATCGAATGATTTTGATATATACAGACTGTCATCTGCCCTCCTTAAATTGGGGTGGAATCTTAACAATTTACAGTATCCCTCAGCGTAAGAAATTGAAGGTAATAAGATACCGAATAATTGCTAATGCTTAATTGTATTTTGCAGAATTCATTTGGCTGTGACCTACTTACACACAAAAGGAGGAGTGGCTGATCAGTTTCTGAGTGATGTAAAGAATTCTTTGGCGATTATTCTTGAGAAACCAGAAAAGCGTGTGGAAGGAAAGGTAAGTTACCCTTTTTTAACGTTCCGTAAGAAAAAAGTAAAAGCTACCCTCAATATCTGTATGGGAAGACTGGTTTTAAAAATATCTTTATTTTCATTCCAAAGTTCATTGACTAGAATCTCTTTAAGGCACTTTTTTTATCAATTTCTGTATTTTTCAGTTGGCCATTTATGGAGTAGCGCAAGAAATACCAGATCGTTCAATCGTAAGAGACATTACCCGTTTGTTCCTTGATTCGATGTACTATATTCCGAATAATAAAGAAAATAAGAACGATAACACTCAATGAATATATTACTTGGGTAATACTAGTATTACAATTTGTACATAGTAACCAAATGCAGTGTACTTAGGTGTTTACATAATAATATAAATAAATATTTTTATCAGTGTTGCGGTTTTCTTATTTTCTATTCCTATTATTATATTACAGTGTTTAACACACATTCGCTACTTTGTTTACAAATTTTAAAAATTCTTACCCTGTTTTACAAGCAAATATATTTTAATTTAATTTATAATATTAAAAGTGTAAAAATAGTCTAGTATTTGTCTTTTTACAAAAATAAAGTTATTTCGTCACATTAACATCAGACTTTACCTTGAAATTTCAGTTAATTAATAATCGTAAGACATTCTTATCGCATATTAACATAAATATATTCAAAAATAAGTAATAAATAACGATAAAAAAACATTCAATTTTAATTAAATGAAACATTTTATTTCACCTGTGCATTGAAGCGATTTTTAGTAATCCTTTTGCTATTTTTATCTATTATGTAATAAGTGCAAACATTGGAAAATTACTCAATGCTGTATATTATTTAAAGCTGGCAAACCGAATAATGTTGGATCGAAATCCGTCAGCGACTTTAATACCAGAGTGGCTGGCTTTTTGAGTTCATCTTGAATATCAGCAGCAGGTACCATTACTACTTGCATCCCTGCTGTTTTAGCACCTATAACTCCATTAGGAGCGTCTTCAAAAACCAAACACTAAAATTTATATTAAAAAAAAATATAAAAATGTCAGGAAATATTAATTTTTTAATATAGATTTTCTGAGAATTACTTATTCTTTTAATTTAATAGATTTTATTTTAAAGTTTAAAAGTAATAAATACCTAACTACTTGGTCCTATTTTAATGATTATTTCGCATTATTGTTACTGCATAATCTATTTAAATTGTCAAGGCAGAGAAAACCAAGCAAATTCATTATGAGCATGCAGATAATTAAATAAAATGTATATTTGTTTCACATTTTTTGGGTCTAGCTGTACATATATTTTCGTAATTTTAATTCTTGTACAGCATAACACAAAAATAATGCGAGGAACTTTTTATACAAATTGATGAATAAAATACCTCTTCTGGTTTAGGATTATCGGGAAATCTAGAAGCAGCTACCAAATAAATATCTGGAGCAGGTTTGCCTCTTTTAACTTCGGGATCAGACGATCCCATAACTTTATGATGAAACAGAGAAAATAAATTCTCATAATTTTGTAATTTTATGGAACAAGCCTCTGTGGACGATGATGTAGCTAAACATATAGGTACATTGTGCTCATGAAAATGCCTAATGAGTTTTTCAGCACCTTAAAAAATTATATGAGTTGTAACTTTTTACTATTCTATGCTCCACTTTACCATCCTATGCTAAAATGTATTATTTTATTTACCAGGTAAAAGTGGTGGGTTTTTCAGTTTTTCCGCAACCCCTCTTTTATATTGTTCTAAAAATTCATCTGTACTGATAGGGAGCTTTAGTTCTTCCACTACAAGTTTTGCTGTAATCGGTTCTGGAGTCCCCAAAACTTTCATTCTTGCTTCGAAGGTATACTCTTTGCCATATTTTTTGGCAATTTCGCCAATAATTTCATCATACATTCCCTCAGAATCTTAAAATATTAATAATTAAAAGCAAAATAATGAATAAATGAGAATATTACTTAACTTACCAATTAAAAGTCCGTCCAAATCAAAAATAACGTGTGTTACTTTCTTAAAACTCATTTTAATTAATTTTTTGTTTTTTTTATATATTTTTTTACAAATTTAACAACCGAAACCGAGTATGTCACCCTTTAAAGCAACCTTCAAAAATAATATCGATCAGACAACCCGATCTAGATGGTAAAATCGCTGTGTGCGTAATGTATTATGTATGTTTTATATATAGAACAGATCATGGAAAAGACTATGTACAATTAACCAATACTGTACAATATAATTGTGTATGTTGTACATGATTAACTTATCGCACCTAATAATACAAAATTGTTCGTAATAAGACTGACAGCATAACTGTTTTCCTTTTAATTATCACTTGCTGTGACAGAGCGATTGCAGATTACGCGATAGTTTTTTTTCTACACTGTAATACTGAATCGGAAAGTTACACAACTTTTTATCTATTTGGTTCCGCTAAAATTTACTGACGTAGGTAATGTATTACATATATCATTCAGGGCCTTTCACATTAGACACTGTCTTAAGCGGAATATAAAATTAATGTAAGTAAAAAATAAAGTTTTTAATAAAGGATGTTTTTTATTGAGACGCTCTAAAAAGCGGGAAATAAATAAGATAATAATAAAAAGCATCTAACAAAAACAAGAATATGAAATATATATTATATACATCTCAAATGATAACCATGTAATATTCAGCGCATGTTTAAATAGAATATGCAATAATACCTATATGCGCAACGCATGTACTTAATCGACCACACTAAAAATAAAATAGTTATGTTAAATTAATATACTTATAGGTCTAACATATTATGACTATTTATAACTTTTAAAAAAGATAAATTTTTATGAATATTCAGTGTATTTCTGTTTTTTAGCTAATATGTACCTATTTTGCGTGCAACCTACATACACCGAGTGTTTTAAATAATTCGCCAAAAGAAAACAACTTTATATTTCAAATTCATGAAATAAACATGGCTCAAAAATAATTTTTAGATGCATATGTAATTGCATTTAATCTCTTGTAAACTTTTTAGTAATGTTTAACGAGTCCTAAAGTACTATTAAATTTTATTATTTATTTAATAATTGTGTATCGTCAATAATGCTTTTTACAAATAATTTTATCCCAGATGTTATTCTAAAATTAATAATTTTGTTGTAAAAATTATTCTGTATTGAATAATAAAAACTTTTGTATAGGTTATGTAGTTGTTTTGGCAATGTCACTTGTAATCTTTAAAATAACTAGAAAGTCGTGCAGATTGTACTTTCCTATTGACTTTAAATAGCTTTTTTTTAACAATAACACATATTTTGAAATGTACAGATACCATGTCTTTGAAGTATAAAACATTATTAAAAAATATACCACTTGTGTGTCTTGGAAACAGAAACATAGGAACTGTTATTAAGAGATCAAGCAAACATTTGTCGACAACAAGTACTAAAGATCAGATAAGGAATCAAGATGATTCTATGTATGTGTTTGATCGAAAAACTAAGACGTTACAAAGAAAAAGGGCTGCTGAAGCAAAAGATGTTGATCTATATGACTACATCAAAGATGAAGTTGGATTTAGACTAGCAGATCGAATTTTTGACATTAAAAGAAAATTTAAATTGGCTGCTGATATAGGTTTGTCTTTCATTACTAATGTACTGTTGTTTTATCAGTTTTAATTGAAGGATGTAGTAGAGGATATGTATCAAAGCATATACCACCCGAATTTGTAGAAGAAATTATTCTTTGTGACACTAATCAAGCTAATTTAGATGCTATTCAACTACACAGTGGTCTTAAATATAAGAAACAGATCCTTGATGAAGAACATATTGAGGTAGTTGATTCATAAATACATTAATTAATAAACAGTTACAAAACTGGTAAAAGAGTATGTACGTCTACTCTAAATTGGAAAAGTTTCCATTAGGATGTTTTTTATAATGTTTATTTTTATTAAAAATCTTTAATTTAGTTTGAACCAAACTCTTTGGATCTAGTGGTGTCCAGTTTAAGCTTGCACTGGGTCAATGACTTACCAGGAGCTTTCAAGAGAATCCTACAAGCTCTAAAGCAAGATGGTGTATTGCTTGCAGCAGTCTTTGGTGGAGATACTTTGTATGAATTACGTTCATCATTACAACTTGCAGAGATGGAAAGGAAAGGCGGTATATCACCTCATATATCCCCTTTCACCGAAATTAGGGACATAGGAAACCTGATGAGCAGAGCAGGATTTGCTATGCTCACAATAGACACAGATGAATTAATTATTAATTATCCAAGTATGTTTGAACTTATGTGGGACTTGAAAGGCGAGTTTAATAAGAATCAGGAATTAATAGTTTTTTGAATAAAATTTTGATTTTAGGTATGGCAGAAAATAATGCTGCATTAAATAGAAGTCTTCATCTAAATAGGGATACACAATTTGCAGCATCAGCAATATATCAAGAAATGTATGGAAAATATGATAGAGAAACTAATGAAAGCAATGTGCCAGCAACTTTTCAAGTAAATCAGTTTTTATTGTAATACAATATTCTGATTTTTATTTTTTTTTCAATTAGATTATTTATATGGTGGGTTGGAAACCAGACCCCACACAGCCAAAACCTTCAGAAAGAGGATCTGGTGAAGTTTCATTAAAAGACTTGCATAGACTTGATGAAATTGTCAAAGACATTAAAAAATTTAAGCAAGATTAGTTGTCTAAATGTATTTAGAGTATATACATTAAGTTTATAAGTTGAAAATAAATATTGTTTTAAACTACAATTGTTAGTTTTATTGAAGGCTGAGTTATAATTTGAGCTCGTCTTAAAATCAACGGAATTGTTGGAAATAAAGGCTTTTTATAAATTAAAACAAATTAATTCTAAGCAAAAAAAATGTGAAAATAATCTTTAAATGTTTTACAGATTACTTTTCATGTTACATTAAACCAATTTTTGATAAAGTAGTTTTTAATTATGTAATCATTATTTCCAAAACTTCACTTTGAACATGCTGTACAAATTTAACAAATATTTTCTTCACTAAATGATTACTAGTGAGGTTTAGGTACATGCCCATCAACGTAAAAATTTCTGGTTGCTTTTGGCAATTCTAATTCTATACCATTTAGCTCTTTTGTTAAAATAATTTGACACCCTAATCTAGAGTTTTCTTTTAAAAATGGGGCTAAATCTAACAAATCTTCCTCAGTTTCTGAGGCTTCTGGTAATTTATCTTGAAAATTTCTGTGAACATATACATGACATGTTGTGCATGCTAAAGAAGCTTCACAAGCACCTTCCATGGGAATATCATATCGATGTGCTAAATATAAAACATTATCCCCTATTTTACCACGTACAGGAACTTTTTCTCCATTACTTAAGATAAACGTTATATTAACACTGAAATATATTTTGTAAAGGTAAAGTAAATAAAATTCATCTTAAATAACACTCACACTTCATCTTCAGATTTCGGGTCTTGATGTTCATATTCTCCATGACATAGCCCTGAAATCTTTACATTGCCTATTAAAAATTAATGGCTTTTGTATAACTTACTAGCAGAATTACTCAGAGTTCTCTGAATAATCATTTTAGGCACAATACATTCGTTTGTTAAAGTACTTATTCGATTAAATGATCTTAGAATATTCATCATAAGTCGTACTTTTTTAACATTTTTTAAAAACTATTTCGAATAAAATATTTGTTCTTTTATAATTAAAATAAAATACCTACTTAGTTATATTTAAATTTTGTTAAATTACAACTTATACTTTGCTATATTTGTAGAAGTTTTAAAGGTTATGGTCTACCCATAGATAGTACTCCCCATAGATAAGGTTCTATCCAATCCATACGAACTACTTTGTAGATGTAGTTCACATGATTCTTATAAAGCCCTGCTCATAGAGATAAATTTTAAATGTGCATTGCACTTTTAACAAAAATTAATAAATACAAAATCGAAGACAATAAATTTAACGTAATTCTCGTATTATTCGTTTTACAATTCTGACTTTTCTAGTACAGAAACGAAACAAAACTAAATCATTTTTCTTCATTGTTTTGACTTGTGAACAGCCCTTACTGTTTTGTTGATGTGTTTGAACTTTTCCATAGAAAAGTAAGTTGAACTAAACGATATAAATAAATCTCCTGTTTTATTATTGTTTTTGTTAAGTATTGCTATAAAAGAAAGATTATTTAAAGTTATCTAAAAATCGATATCATTTTAATATATTACCAAGGTTTCTTTGTATTAAATTGAATATGTGAAAGGTGAAATAGTGGGAAATAACCTGAATCAAGGCCATTTGGTGTTCGGTCATCCATATCTATCATTTTTTAATAAAAGTTTTAAATATAATGAATGAAATACTATGAAGACGCGTCGTGTGTACTAAATAAGGAACGATAAATATTGACGTACAAGTTGTACAAAATTATGTAAACTAGTCCGTGTTTCGTCAACAAAATTCGCTAAATTTAATATAAACTATTGTGTTTATTAGTTAATAAAGTGTTATTGCTAAACAAGTGGTTACAATTATTAAATCAACTCAAATGTGGTACAAGAAGTGCCTGTATGTTCTTAAAAATCGTAGCAACAGTAATTTGCAAAGCCCTAATATATTTTCTTGGATTTTTTAAAATGGGAAATAGGAACAGTGTAACTAACAATAAAACAATGGATCCTTACAAGTTTAAAATATTTCAATTC
Organism: Agrilus planipennis; assembly: GCF_000699045.2. NCBI lineage: Eukaryota > Metazoa > Arthropoda > Insecta > Coleoptera > Buprestidae > Agrilus > Agrilus planipennis. The sequence goes on along the minus strand of NW_020438913.1, from coordinate 334,159 downwards.
GAAATTGTTAAACCTAACAGAAGCAATGGTATACCTTTGCCAAGAAGTGGACATAGGATTGTATCTGACTCTGCCAATTTATACTCTTTTGGAGGATATAATCCTCTGATACTCAACGAGGAAGGCTCAAGAGATGAAGATGATTTTGCTGTGAATTCATATCCATTATTTCAAGAACTTTGGAAATTTAATTTTGCTTCCAAAAATTGGAAACGGTACAACAGTCGTCAAACTTTACCTCAGGAACTTGCCTCCAATGCAGTTATACGTGAAGGAAATTTTTTGATGGTATATTCATGTGTAAGAAGTTTTATTTAGCATGAGGCCTCTTAGTTAATTTGGTGTAGTGGATTAGTTTTTAAAATTTACATAATTAACCCCTAAATGCTTAAGTTAGAAATTTTATCTTGATTAAATTTGGTTTAACATATAAACGTTATAAAAGCATGGTTGCAGGTCTTTGGGGGCACTGGTTCTCCTTTTGGCTATCGCTGTAGCAATCAACTCTACATATGCCGCCTGAATGATGAAACAGGGGAAATGTTTGAAGTAACTACAACAGGACAACTTCCACTGCCTCAATATGGTCAAGCCCTACTTCATCATAACAATTATCTGTACACTATTGGGGGAACTACTGGATTCTCTTATACTTGTGATATCCATAGGTACAACTTTTACATTAAATGTGTGTTTTGTTTTTTTTTATTTTTAAAATTACAGGCTACACATAGGCAAGAAAGTGTGGGAAAATATTTACATTTGCCAAGGACAGTCTGATTTGGAACCAGTTGGTAGATATCGTCACGAAATTGCCTTTGATGGCAAGAATATATACATTTTAGGCGGTGGAACAGCAGATGAGGCTTTTGATTTTTATGAAATCCCTGTCTTTAACATAGAGACTAGACAGTGGCAAAAAATTAGGACTAAACGAGACCCACAGAGTAAGCATTTTTTTAAATTCTTTAATTTGACAATTGATTCAGGTCAAAGGTATTTGGTGCATTTGCCTTAGGTTAATTTATCCTTATATTGGTATACTACTGGTTATATTGCATTATTAAATTTTAATATGAATTAATAATAGGCCTAAATAAGCCAATTTTTTAATAATTCCATCATACTTTTTTAATACATAGGTATGTTTGATTTTTAAAATATACATAGACATGGAACAATGTAAATGCTACTTATTATCATCAATAACTAAATAAACGTCACATAGTTCAATTAATTTTTCTATCTTAATGAATATATCAAAGAAACAACTTTTTAACAATTTCGAATTATAGTATTATAAAGAAATGTTTATGTCAACCATTTTTTTTATAATACCACAATTAGAAATTGTGTTAATATATCTTAAGGAAATAAAAATTGATTGAAGTTTGCAAAATTTTTTTAATTATTGATGATAATGAATAGCTTTATCATTGTTTCATTCATATACATATCATAAACATTTAAATATGTATAAAGCATGACAAAATTATTTTTAAATTGACTTATTTAGGCCTACATATTTAATTTTCTGTAACTCGTGTCCACTAACTTACTCTGTTTTAAGAATAATAATAAAACAAACTACTTCTTATCCCCTATCAGTCACTGTGAGGTCGAACTGTTAGTACCATTGCTTCGAGTGTTCGAAATTCACATTTGTGAACAATTTGTTTAATCACTTTTTGTGTTAAAAATTGTTTGAAAAATTAAATTTAAAGGAATTGTTTGTAAACAGGTATGCAACACATCGTACACTTCAGCATAACAAATTGCTGATACTAACGACGTAATACTACTTTGCCCTGTGCTGACAGCACTCATAATTTCTTTTATATATGATATTAATATGGTAATGTAGTAGTTTAATACAGTATTTTATTCACAGCTAGGGCTCATTCCCCTTATCGCTACGTGGGGGTGCCATTACCTCGAAGGTGCCACGGGGCAGTTCAAATTCAAACCGAAAATGATATTCACGTGTTCGTTACGGGGGGTTACGACGGTGATTTGGTGTTCGACGACCTGTGGCGTCTTGAATTGTCAACGATGCAGTGGCGTCTAATTGAGAGATGCACGTTACCGTGGCCTACGTATTTTCATAGCGCGAGTGTGACACCCGAGGGTAAGTTGTACGTGTTCGGAGGCATTTACGCCGATGAAAATATTCGGAGAAATAACGACATTGTGTCCACATGGCTGTGTATACCGAAATTGAGCGAGATGTGTTGGGAGGCGCTCTTACATTACTATCCGAAAATCGTCAATTGTCCGAAAAATAAACTTATCAACGCTGGATTGCCACGGCATTTCGTGCAGCGCCTTGAATAAGAAAATTAACATTAACATTTTGGAATTTTCGTAGAAAATCGAGAAGTGGAAGGTTACTATCAATATTTTGTGATTGCAAGTGATGGAGGATAATTACATACCAAAATCCGGCGTAGATTTTTTTGTTGGATCAAATCTCCTACATAGAAAAGTTTATTCGACAGATATTATTTTAAAATGACCCCTCCTCTAATTAAAAATTATTGTTTTCTTTCGTTTTCAATTTTATTAAATGAGTGTTAGAATCGCTTAGTAATGGCTTTGTATTGAACCAAAAAGTTTTGGAAATTTTATAAAATAGTTATACGATTAAAAGGAACATAATTGTCGAAATAAAATCAGCTTTATATCCGAAAGTAGTTGTCTACCATGTAAATATTGTGATTGGAGTTTTGTAAATAAATATCTAATATGGGTGCGACAAAACAGTAAGAAATAAAGTAGTAGCATGTTGATTAATTTTCAAAAAATGGTATATATTACAATAGCAGTTTTACTTTAATAATGTGTCAAATTGGTGATTGTTGCTGTGATAAATTTTAATTCAACGTAATTTTTTGTACTATTAATTCGCACTTCACTATTGTCACAATTAGAGCCTGTAAAACAGGCCATTTTTCGGTCATAATATATCTTGCTTGCTTAGCTTTAATATGAAAAACTGTGAAAACTGCTTAATTGGAAAGTATATGAAGTTTCAGTAAAAAATCTCTTATTAATAAGAAATCGTAAACACAGCTATAAAATTAAAAACAACCATACAGTTGCTGTTTTCTTTTAAATTTGACTGAAAATATTTCCAAAAAGATTACTTGCTTGTATCTATTATAGATGTCAGTTGTATTATGCTTTTCTTTTAAGACACTAGTTGGGCAAACCTAAGATAACTGTTACTGGAACTAGAACTCATATTTTTTATGCAAATTATTAATACTAACCATTTTATTCCTAAATAGACCAAAAGTTGTAAAAAAAGTGTATTGAATATTATTTTTCCTTGTCAATAGTCCAACCTTTAATTTAATTGCTTTAGGAATAAGAGTGTTAGCATAGTAACTTACACAAAAAATATGAGACTTTCAACCACACGGTAGATTACCCATGTTAGTATAGCTAGGACCTTTTTTTTTAACTATCCACATATAAAAGAATAAAAACCTTTTCGTGCCTTGAGTACAGGTTGAATGATAAAATAGCTGTCTAATATAATTTCACATTTCATGTGATTAAAAAATGTTCTATCTATATCAAATGATAACAAGATGTACAATTAAACGCGAATTTTAAGTTAAAATTAATATTTATTTGAATTTGAATTATAAATAAATACGTTTTTATGTGTACTTTCTTTCCATCCAAAACATTGAATAATATAAGTAAGCAAGACTTATATTAAAAGTTGTAATAGATTTCAAAGATATTTTTATTTACAAAATTTCTGTCTAGCTCATATCTATTATACAAACGTATGTAATGATTACTACTTTTTAACAAGAGAAAGGAAATTAATCTCCTTGCATTCGTTTATTTTCTTCTGCAAGTTGTCTTGTCAATCTGTGATATTTACCCAACACAGGTCTGTAGTAGTACACATTGTAATCTAATCTTTCTTTAATTTTTTCTTTCATTTTATTATCAATTCGACGAAGTTTCCTTTTCTCATCTTCTTCAAACAGTAAGTGTAAATATTTTTCATAATCTTGCTGGGGATTGTTAAAGATATAACGAGCAAAGAATCGAGTAACTGGACTCTACAATTGAATATGCTTATGAATAAAAATCATGAATGTATTACTGTATAAAAAACTGACCCTGTAATATTCCCAGTGGTAGGGTACATAACCGGAAGGAATTTCGCTTAAAGTTGCAGGGCCAATAAAAATATTTGCATAAAGCGTTATAAGACTTAAAGGAATCACCCCCAACATAACATAAAGATGTAAATAATCTTTAAATTTATGCCATTGCCACCTTGAAGGTTGTAAAGGAAAGACATGGTGATCCCCAGCTTTTCGTTTAGCTAAAAGTTTAAAAAGTAATTGCAATAAAAAATTACTATCAATGAATTTTTCAGAAATCAGATATATTTGATATTTTATTTAATATTTAAATGGATTATGTAATACATAACCTTACCTAATTCTTGAAGGATTTTTGAATTATTTTGAAATAGCTTGTTTCGTAATGAGCTCCACACTACCATGTTTACTCAAGTTTTAAGCTGTTGTTGTCTATTATGTTTATTATATTTAAATAACTAATTTTGCCATATTTATTTAAAAATGCACATTTGAGTACAACGTCTGTTTAATTATAAATATGACATTTATGACATATGACATGATCATAGATAATTATCGTCATCGGTTAAGTTCAAGTTGCTTTCAACTTACAGATCTCTACAAGTTAGCGGGTTCACTAAATGATCACAACTATTTTGTCTTTAGCGGTTAATTTAAAAGATTTGTTGTTCGGAATACATATGATAAGTTCGTAAAATCCCTTATTTTTTACTGAAGAATTCGTAATTGGTTCATTACAAGTTGTTTTTGTAATATTTGTTCTGTAATATATTGTTTTACCCATAATAAAAGTAATTATAGCAGTTTTAAAGATAATAAAGTTAAATAAGAACAGTAAACTATAGTAGGTACTTTGAAAAAAAAATTAATAACCTTTAACGCACTATTTTGTAATAATTTTTATGTTAATTATTTACGTTTATGTATACATACGTATTTTAATCGTTTAATAGTTGACAGCAATTAGGAAGTACTGTTTGCGCGAAGGTCGTAGGTACATGTACCATAATATAATCAACTAAACATCTCTACATTCATTAAAGAGTGCGGACGATTGGTCACAGCATTTTCGTGAATTTTTTGCGTGCAAGGATGGAGTTCTTATGAACGAGCATTATGTGTATATATGGTCACGAGTGGTATCAAATGAAAGGTATACGTGAGTCTAAATGTGCAGAAAATTCGAAAACATTGAAAAGTTAATTGTGACAATGAGTAAGGCGTCAGGAATGTAGAGTATACCCTTAAACTTTAATAAAAAAATTGAAAATCGAATAGAGAAAATTTTAACATTTATTAAAGCCAGCTACCCATTACACATGCATCACTTCATTAAAAACATTTTAATAGTACAATAACTACCAAATTATCTAAAAATCGTAAATAATAACAAAAACTGGAGTAGTATTTAAAATTAATAATTAAAGCAAAAAGAAGTGTAACTATAATTTAGAGGGAAAATTTTTAAGCCTTTCTCGTAATAATCTACGCAAAATTTTCCCACTGGGATTCCGTGGTATTTGATCAATAAAATAAACTCCTCCTCTAAGTTTTTTATAATTGGAAACTTTATCTGAAACAATTATTATGTACTTAATATTAAATAGTCTAACACATTTGTAAAAATGTTATTTTCTTCTAATTTAAAAGAATTTCTTTGGTAATTGTTTACTACATGGGACCCACTGTCGGAGGGGAAAGAAAACGTGGAGGGAATAGGACTTCATATAACACTAAAAAGGTGTTTTTAGGTGGGGACGGAGACGCGTGCCTTTTGAATTTTAAATACTTATTAAAAAGGTAGTTTTTACCTGCTACAAAATTCTCAATTTCTTTGGCAGTCACTTTAGCATTTTTTCTTTTAGTTACAAAAGCAACAGGTAATTCCCCGGCTTCTTCGTTTGGCAAACCTACGACAGCCGCATCTGTTATAGCAGGATGGGTTAACAAAAGTGCTTCTAATTCAGCGGGAGCCACCTGTGAATTTTTTTCTAATAAAATTCCTTCTAACACCTTATTAATTCTGTATTCTTCCTACCAATTTAGTTATTACTTAGTATCTCGATAATTAAAATTTTCATTGTTTATAATCAATCTCACTTTCTTTTTTTTTTTAATTCAATAATTGGAACATTCAACTTTTAATAGTTAACTAAGTAGTCAATTTTTATAATTTGAATAGAAAAATTAAAAAGTCTAATGTTGAATATATCCTATAAATGTACGTTATATTGAAATCAATTAAAACAAGAATAAAAACAATGAATTTTTAAATTACATTATTTTCAGTGCTTTTCGAAATTTGTGAAACATAAATTTTTTTATAAATGGTATTTATTCTTACTTGGAATCCCTTGTACTTTATCAGTTCCTTAACTCTATCAACAATAAAAAAATAGCCATCCTCATCATAATAACCAATATCCCCCGAATGTAACCATCCATCCTTATCTAGCATGGTATGCGTTGATTCGGGATCGCCAATATATCCCTTCATAATTATAGGACCCTTAAAACATAATTCGCCCTCCTGCCTTGGACCCAAGGCTTTACCTGATTCGTCTATAACCTGATTAAATGAATGATTCAATTTTTAAGAATTAAACACAAAATTAATTAATTACTTAACTCATTCAAAATAGCCAGTCCTTTTTGTAGGAAATAAACAAAAGAATTGACTATAAAAAAATGAAAGGGTTTTTATTGAAGATGATGGGAATATATAAAAGGCATGTCCTTTTTAGGGTTCCGCATCTCAAAAAAAAAAAAAAAAACAAATTTGGACCCAAGGAAAAAGTTTAAAAAGAAGAATTTCAAATTCGTCTGCCTTTTTATCAGTCTAAAGTATCACGAATTAAAAATCTGTAGAACATTATTGGTTACGTCTAGGCATTTAAATTTCAGCTGAAGAAAGGTCTTTCGAGAAAAATAAAGAAAAAGGTCTAAATTGATCTGATCGTCAAATTTGAACTGAAGAGAAATCTTTTGACGATTAGAATCTGTAGGACAATTCTAGTTACGCTAGGACCTTCCTTCAAATTTAGCTTAAAGGAATACCTTATGGTAGAAATACAGGGACAGGTCAATATTTCGAATTAGACTATCTTTCTATGCGTCAAAACTATATATATTAAATAATTTACCACTAAAAATAAATTCGAAAAGACTGGCTATTATCGTATGAAATATTTATATTAGTAACCTTTGCTTGCATTCCAGGTAACACTCGTCCTACAGAACCCACTTTTTTGTTGCCCACCGGATTCATAAGAACCCCTAATGTTGTTTCAGTTAAACCATAAGCTTGGGCAAAATGATCCAATTTATACCTGTTAATGTTTCATTATTCCTACAATTGTGGTTTATGTTATTTCTTGAACTGGTTAATTACCTTTTAGTTGTCATAATTTCCAGTTCTTTCGAAAGTGGAGCAGCTCCACAAATAATTGATTTAACGCTGGATAAATCGTATTTTTTTGCTAAAGAACTTTTGTTAAGAAACAAAACGATCGGTGGAGGCATAGAAAGAGAGGTTACCTGTTAAAGGAGTAGATAAACTCATCATATACATATACAAAAAAATAATAATCATTTACGAACCTTGTATTTTTGTATGCATTCTAGGTATAGTTTGGGATTAAATTTTTTTAATACAATAAATTTTGTACCCTTGAGAAGGGACAGGAACATGAACATGAAACCCATTGAATGAAAAAATGGAATAACACCAATTGTAGTTTCTTCATTATTGATATCATCATTATGGCTAATAAATTCTCTATAAAAATAGAACCTATTTGTTGTAGATATCTACTAAAATGCATTTATGAAGTATACTTCGTTTACTTTCTGTAGCGATGTGACCTTCAGTTTGACCAGCGCAAAGTAGAAAAGAACAACACCAGGCCAGAAAAGGAACAACTCTCTTAACCGGTGAGGAGCGTATAATCCGTACAGTACTGCACGGAAAAATTGACCATTTTATCCACTAAAATTGCATTGCTTAAATGTGCTGTTTTTAGTACCGTTTACTACTGAAAATATCAACGAGATGTTGATTTATATTTGAAGATATATTAAAGGCTTTAACGCTTGTTTTCGACTCGCACTACTATTCAAAAGTATGTTTAATGAACAGGAGTCGAGAGTATAATGAGCTTTTTTTCTCCCTACCTACGATTTTGCCAGCGCGCATCCAAGACATTGGAAGGGGCACATCGCTAGAGAAAGTAAATGAAGTATATATTGGAATCTCTTCTCAGGCATGAGGGACTAGTTTGAGATATATTAGAAACAGAAATAGGAGATAAGAGATACATCTAGATTAGATTACTGTTCACAAATAGTTATGGGTGTGGAATGTTCTAGTTTAAGGATGGGATAAAAATGAGTAATGATATGAAACTTACTTTGAAATGATGGTCCAAACTAGCATATTGTAATGTGTACATAAAACCCCTTTTGGCAAACCTGTTGTGCCCGAAGAGCATAAGATTGTTGCAACCGTTTCTTTGGTATCAAAAGTCTTGCACTTAAAACTATCATCCGCTTTTCCATCATTCGCCCCTTAATGAAAATAACTGGTCAATAATATTGATCGAAAGTAGTATTGTTTATTTATTAAGATGGTTTTATCGCATTAACTGTTTTGCTGTGCATAATAAAACATTTAGAAAATAACAAACCATGTTATGTTTATGATGAAATGACCCAGTCTGTGATTGATTACAATTAATTTCTTACCCTTGGTAATATCAGTAAAGTAAGTAATATTTTTCTGTCGTGTCTTTTCTTTATCAAAAAGAACAATATGTTTTATAAATTGATTTGTTTGGGATAAATCCAAAATTTTCTTTAATGAAGATACAGAACAAAATATCACTTTAGGTTTCGATAGGTCAATACAATGTTGTAATTCTCCTAAAAACAGTTTTATAAGAGTAAAAAGGAAATATACCGAAAATGGGAACTCTTTACGTGAGTTGTACTCTGGATTAATCGGAGCAAAGCTAATCCCATTAAAAAACGTAGCGACTGGCACAGAAACAAATTCTAGACGATTTTCACTGCAAATTGATACAGCATCCCCTACTTGCAACCCTATCGAATCAAACCATCTAGCGATTGCAATAGCTCTATTTAGTATCAAGTTTGTTCTTAGTTCTTGGTTTATTATGGGATCAATCTGCAATTTTAATGTCGAGGGAAATGATAAACTATGACATTAATGCAATTATGTACGAAAAAGTTGTTCCCCTTTTCTTTAAATTTATGGTATTACTGGAAACTACTTCAAAATCGGAATTGGTAAAGCAGGAACGTAGGACGTTACATAAGCAAAGGGTGGGTCACACCCTTGTAGACTTAAAGTCCCATATAACTCAAGACGTCTCGAGTTCCCTAATAATGACAATATAAAACCACAAGTTTATAACTTCACATAATTCAAAACGCTTATATTACGCACTTCCTCCCCTGGTGCATACGATGTTTTGTCACCTCCTGAAGAGGAAGTGAAATTTTTCTCGGGTAAGTAATTTAGAAGTCATATTCATCAAATCAAAAATTGCCGATTTGTACAAAGTAATAAAAAACATTAAATAAAAATGTCGCATAATTTTGTAAACGTCTTGGGTTTTGTGAGGTTTATGCTTGCGATTTTAAATTTTACGTTTTATTGGTACAAGTCAATATTCAGGATGAGCCAGCACATGATTTTTGGTCCACCCGAACTCATCTGTAACCTTCGTCTCTGTGGTACAGTAATTTCGAAAGTGGCGACAATGAACTTTTTTAAATAAGATAGCAAATGATTACTTGATGATTTAACATATACGTAACAGCCAATCAAATTCTTTGCAGTGTAATATAACAACTGCACCATGCAGATACAAGTTAGTCACTTATGGTACCTAGTGGGGATAGGGATTGCAACCTACGAGCGTTTCAAATCCAATTGGAATTTTGCTGGACCAACATAATTTCAGCTGGATCCAGAAGTTTATTAATTTTTCAAAGGAATAAAACTAGTTTTTCTTTTAATACTGAAGAAACTTTAATGTTAGACTGATTATTATTTACTACAAATCAACAAAACTTCTTACACATTTACGTAGTAAAATTAACTTTCGTTTGGTTTTTGGTTTAACATTTAAAACCGAAACAATGAACTTTGAAAGTAATTTTAAGTAATATAATGTAATCTATAAAAATCCCGTATCGCATCGCTGGATGCAAGATCTTGTGCTGGATACAGCAAGCAAAAAAATTAGCTGGATCCAGATGGATTGGTGTTTGCAGTATACAGAAATTGCAATCTCCTCACTTAGGGATTCGATAAGAAATAGGCGAAATAAGTCGGTAGGACGACTTATCAGACATGAAGGGGGTCAGTTAGAAAAATATTAGAACCAGAAATAGGAGTTAAGAAGGACAGAGGTAGAACTAAATTGGATTATTGATCACAAATAGGAATATGGGATGCTTTAGTTTTATGGAAATGCGAAGATTGACTTAGGATATGAAAGAGTGTAAGTGCGTGACCAACCAGTATGATGATGAAGATGAGTTATTTTGAACCTTCATAAATACAAAAATAAGAACTACAGTTTATTAAAATGAGTAGTATAATTTAGTAATGACTATTGTATGTAAAAGTGACTTTTGACATCACAGCTTGATAAATAAATATTCAAATTGAAATCCCAAGGTTACGATTCAACTTGTTATTAAATAGTATTGCCTTACTCAATAAATATTTAAAGTTAATAATTGGAAATCGTAAATAGTTTATCTTGTTCAGTTTATCACAGGGAGTAAGACTTTTATTGCGAATATACGTACACTATGTAGGTATTACAGTATCTTTTATTGCAAGGATTATTTAGAAAACTGTTTAAAATAAAGTTGAACTGTACAATATTATAGAATCCCTGACTTTATTACAGCACATGTACTACGTGACGAACATGAATTAAGATAAAAGAATTGTTATTATACTTTGCTTAGAAAAAAAGTTCTTACCTGTGCGACTTTATTATTTTGTGATTTGAGAACATTTAAAGTAGCATCCCCTAAAGAAATGCCCTCTAGAGCATGATCTACTTTTGGTCCTTCGATAATATTATTTTCTTGCATTTTATTACCGAACTCAACTATTAAACACTAATTCAAGCACTTTAAATAAAATGACTAGTATATTCAAAACAGGCGTTTTAAAACGTGCGAAATTATTACAATTTGCAATGACACTGCGTTAGAATGAGTATCAGCGTTTCGGCACAAAATGCACCTTATCTCAGGTGTTGTTCTTTATATTTCTAGTTATCAGTGAACTCATACATACTTGTATTATACTTATTTTATGGCTTACGTAAGACGCTCGTGTTTAAAGGTGTATTTGTTATTAATATTTTTAAAAAAGTTTTGAAAACTGAATTTAACCTTAAACTTTGACAATCACAGAATATATTTAATGTTGTGGTCATAGAAAAGTGAAGACGCGTTCATAACGATAAAGCCCTTTGAAACGATCATCTTTTATAATATTTCGCTCAGTTTCAGTTATTTTATTAAAATATGTATATATAATTTTAAGTACAAGTTTAATAATCATAATATATAATTTGTTAAGAAAAACGATCGAGTCAATGTATCTATTCAAAATCTTTAACGCCAATTTCAAATTTTCTGAAATAGGTACTCCCCATAAAGTGGATATTATAATTGAGATAAGACTGGCATTTTCAAAAATGGAAAATGTTTGGTAACTGCATTTTTATACTAAAGATTTTTATCATAATGTTTCAGAATCATAATAGACATTTCGAGTGGTATTACCAAAAGCTGTTTACTCATCTAAAGTATGTACTCGAAAGTAAAAAAGCTAAGCAAATATTAGGAGCACACTTTTTAAGATAAGCCTTATAAATCATTATCTAAGAACAGAATGTAGCTAATTCCAGATTGTATGTATGATGACAAAATTATAAAAATACGAAAATAAAAATTTAGTTCAATTTAATTTAATTTTTTAATTCGAAATTTTGGAATTATTCAGAAAGACGAATTGTGGATTATATGCTGTATAAGTTTTTGTGTATGCATGTATTCGTGTAACAAATTTCTCGAAAATGGCTTTACGTGGTTTTTCGTAAAATACGTCCCTCAGAATTTTATCTTTTTGGACCCCCCCTGCCCCTTTTATCACGCCAAGTCACACTTTCAGCGACCCCCTAACAAATATTACTTCACAAAAGCTAGTAAACCTCCACCCCTTAGTCGAAATTCACCTTTTATAATATTGTTTGGGCCGACAATTCGATTTAAAATGGTCCCATCTTTGGTACAAATCGTTTTCATACACTTTTAAAGGATTGAATAGGCTACTTGATAGGTAATTTGACGGCGATCAATACTAAAATATGCAACCCAATATACACCTTTACATCTATGATGCATAAATTAAATAGTGGGGTTTGGGGGACTTAATATTTGTTATGAATCGGCAGATTTTAAATATTATTTACATCCAGACCTCTTTTGAGTTTATGAGAGTTAATTTTGCCAAGATCTTTTTTAACAATACGGAAAGCGTACCTGTGCAAAATAGAATAAAACTGTGGTAAATTTAATTTTCTTTATAATTAAATAAGGAGCTTTAGGAACTATTCTGGGTCAACTTTCCTGATTTTAATTGGCTTAGCAGAGCCTATTCTTCTTTTTGGGAAAACAATTGGATCCATTAACAAAAACAAGGTTTATATAACACAAAATGTACAGATAAAGTTAATGTGCCAAACTATTAACTATCATAGTCAAAAAATGTAATTAACTATAAATAACCATCTAAATTTAGGAAAATAGTCACCTCACTATGATTTCTAAATACTTTTTTAATTTTCTCCAAAGGTAACTTCCAAATTAAATGTTTAAATATTTACGTTAAATAATTACATTCAAGTTTTTGGTCAAAAAATCTAAACTGTCAACGAGGATTGCAATGTTCTCCTTATTTGACTTCATAAGCGTGCAAAACCCCAAAAGAAACCCTAAAAAGCGAGTTGAGATAATATCCAAACACCGCCACATGTAATGCCATCTAGTGAGTATTTTCTACTACTAAAATATTTTTTAAAATTAAACTTTTGCCTTGTTAAAAAAAATGCAATTCAATAAATGCAACCTAAAATCTTCATTCAATCATGTCCTTAATAATTTTTTTGATTTTAAATTTTCAATTCGTCCTTAAAGCAGGAAAATTGTAGTCAGGATGACCCTTATAAATTTTATGGACGAGTTACTTATTTAATGAGACGCGTAGACCAAACCGCGTTAACACACCTGAAAAATTTTAAAAAGGAAACCGTTTTCCAGACGCCGGAAATTTTGGTAAACTGTGTACGTAACAACAGTCAGCTGACGATAATAATGAATACGTATATACATATAAAAAGGAGTGGAGCATGTTCGATATTGCTGTTAGTAACACGCATGCGTTTCTATTACGGTCAATAGTTTTAGTTTGCCTGGAGAATGGAGAATCCTTGCCACCACTTGAGACATGTCATTCCTTATTCACTCCGAGTTGTCCAATTTCTAATTTCAAGACAATCCGTCCTTTTCGATTCTATTTCAACAGGTTTACGGTTCGGATTTGTTTTTTTGTTTTCATTAAGTAAGTAACCACCACCTCAACGTCCCTTCTTATCTGAAACGGCTTGTGATTATCAACTTTCAAAGAACAACTGGATTGAAATAATTAATCACCGCCGGAACAAGGATTCTCGGCAGCTATTGCAGGAATTACACTAACTTTTAATAATTAGATAAATTGTCATGCCTTTTCACTTTATCCTTATATGTTAAAAGTAAGGTACCCTGGTGGAAAAAACTGTGAAAAAAATTATGGAAAACTACGAAGATTTATTTGAAAAGTTATGACTAATTTTGAAACAAAAGTTTTTTAAAATATCAGTTTCTTGTAGAAAACCGGGGAATTTTTATGAAAATAATATGACTTTTGAAGTATATTGCTATTTTAATACTGTAATTATTCAGAACTAAAATACTTTCATAAAAGAACTGCAGTGGACCCCGCTTGATCCTTTCGGAAACAATCAAACTGTTTGACATTTTTGGATTGTGGTAGTTCTCGATGTCTAGATGAAATGTACAGTCGTAAAAATTCATCTTTATAGCACCCATTGAAAGTTTTGATGTACACGTCGAGAAATACCAAAATCCAAAGTTTCAAAGAGTTTGACAGAGGGACATTATTAGTGCGGTCCTTTTTGGGTTTGTTGTAATTTTGGAGATCACGAGTTTTTTAATTCTGATTTTCCTAAAAAAATAATTCTCATTTCTAAGGAATACATATTCATATTTCTAAATTAAGTATTTCTAAGGACACAACATCATAAAGTCGTCAGTTCTAAGACTGGTTGAACACGCACTCCTTCCTATCCTGAGCTAATCTTCGCATTTCAATAAAATTAGAACATCCCAGTTACATAACTATTTGCGAACACTAAGCTAATCCAGGTCCATCTCTACTCCTCCTAACTCCTGTCTCTGCCTCTATTATGTCTCTGACTAGACCTTCATGCCTGAGAAGGTGTCCTATCAACCTATCTCGTCTATTTTTTATTGACTTCTTTAGAATCCTCTGTTCTCCTACACTTTCTAATACCTCTTCATTTCTAAAGACTAAAATAATAACATTCATAGCTTTTCACAATTTTATTTTCTATTTTCATGAAGTGACATTCCCAAACAAGAAGCGACAGAACGATCGATAAGAATATAAAAATGATCCCCATAACAGTGAGTGGTACCTTCATTCACTCAAAAACAAATAAATTGGTAAAAATGCTGTAAACGGTTATGTATTACAAGACAGCGAGAAAGAAATTATTGTTTTTTCGAAAATTGATCGAAAATGTACATGGTTCCTTTTTGTTGTTCAAGACCACAGGGAGTTCGCAATTATCCCATTGTAATCTCTGGTAATGTAATTTAAAGAAAGTCTCGGAAAAACTTTAATGGAAAAGGAATCGCGAAGTTCAACCGTTGTCGTTTTAATGACGGGGCTTAAAAAGTAATTACCTGTATTTTTCCCGACATAACTCAATTTATAGGTAAAAGGAAAACGTTCGGAAGCAGGATTACTTCTCACTAAAAGCTCTAGACAATATAAAATGTCGAAATTAAATTGAAGATGCTATTTTTATTCCATATGATCGTGCAATATGAAATACTGGAGACCTAGTTTTTACTATACATATATATATATATATATATTCGTATATTTTTCTGATTTCTAATTAATTTATAGATATCCTTGTTAACAGAATGCAATGCTACTTTAATATTTGTTTATCAAACAAAAATACAACGAAGGACTTTCAGCTGAAACGGTTTTAGATATCCGCTTCGTATCGAGGGATCCCATGAAGGGATAATCGATATTCAGTTTGTCCTTGTTTTTATTACCCATCAATTTAGTTGCTAAATTATAGATTGCACAGATTACTTTCTGAACCTCTTGAATTATTTATGATTATTTATGATTAGTGATAATTTAATTCATCATCGTCAGTGCGAAGACTAGTTGGACAAACACCTCCACTTTTTCCTATCCTAAGATAATCTTTCCATTTCCTTAAAACTAGAATATCTCACATCCTTGTCGTCATGGTAGTCTCTCGATTTCATGCCAGATTTAAATGGACAGTTTTATTGAAGTCCATGGTTCCACCCGCATGAACTATAATTAATCTTCTTCCCTTTCCAATAGGCTGTAGTAGTCCTGTTTTGTCATCATCGCTCCAGAAGTTTTTGTGGACATGATTGGAGCGAATTTACGTATCATCGGACGACCTTCGTGGCGGAATGTTCTCATTTCTCTTACGAAAACTATTCTCAAATGTCAAAATTTCCAAAAGTATTTTTTTTTGGTTTTGCTTTTCGTCCATTTAAAATCCATTTTATGCAGAACCTTCCACACAGTTGTATTTGAACCTTCATATCCCGTTTCTTCTTTATATTTACGATGTATCCTTTTCAGAGTTGGAACCATTTTCTCGGTTGCGTAGAAGTTGTGAATGATTTTCCACAAAAGATCTTGATCAAATTCAGGGTGATTTTGGACAGGGTTTCTAGAAGTCCTTATCTTAGTTTCTTGAATTTTCTCTTTTTCACAGTTGGGTTAAATTAACTGTTCGTTAACATTTCCTTATCATCATCATCATAAGGTCATCAGTCCTAAGACTGGTTGGACACGTACCTCCACTCTTTCCTGAGCTAAACTTCGCATTTCCCTAAAACTAGAACAGCCCACATCCTTAACTATTTGCGAACAGTAATCTAATCTAGGTCTACCTCTACCCCTTCTAACTCCTGTTTCTGCCTCTAATATGTCTCTGACTAGACCTTCATGCCTGAGAAAGTGTCCTACCAACCTATCTCGCCTATTTTTTATTGACTTCCATAGAGTCCTCTGTTCTCCTATTCTTTCCAATACCTCTTCATTTCTAACTTTTTCTACCCACGTTATCCTCACCATTCGCCTATAACACCACATTTCGAACGCTTCTAACCTTTTCTTTTCCGCCGCTCCCACTGTCCATGTTTCGCAACCGTACAACGCCGTGCTCCAAACATACACCTTTAACAACCTTTTTCGAATTTCTAAATTAACGGTTCGCGAGCATAGAAGTGACTTCTTTTTATTATTCTTCCTTATAATTGATTAAATTTATTTCTATTATAATTACTTATAGGAAAGATAGACCTTGCATTTCATTGTTTTTTAAAAAATTTCTTACTCAATTCAACAGTTCAGCGTTGACGTTACTGTAGTCTTTCATTATTTCCGCTTGTACGGGTTTAATTGCAAAAATTCATGGTAGAAGGGGCCTCAATCGACAGCGAATCGATATCCTGTTAGTTTTTAATTTTAATTGGTAATCGCGGGGTCTAAAAAGGGCACACGCTCCGCTGAATTTTAGCGATATGACGAGTGGCCGCCAGAATCAAGAGCTGTGAAGATCGGTTAGCACCTGACTATTAATTAATTGCAACAACTGGGCCAATGGCCAATGTTCAAATGAAAGTTTTGACCTATGTTACATAGGTAAAAATTAATGACTCATTCTACAATGGAACGTAATCTATTACCCCGGCAATTTGCACATGCGACTCATTATTCCTGCATATATCACAAATGCAAAGTTTGCGTGACTGTAGATTGAAGAAATTAAAAAAAAAATTAAAGTGATAAGGAACAAGTGAAAAAATGAATTAGAAACATTTTGGATAACTTTGACATTTGCATATTTATTTGTTGAAGCATCACTGACTTTATAAACCACTCAAATTATTCCAAATAGAAATGGCTCAAAAAATACTGTAAGGGATGTAATTAGTTGCTCAATGATGGTACTTTTACCCATTTTGTATCTGTATTTTAGAATAAGGATTAAGGACCATAAATTGTCGTTGGTTTGCTGGTATTGTTCTACTTTTTTTTTTATTTGGAGATACGCTATGTATATGTATAGCCAGAAGCTTGATTCGCAACAAAATGGGCATCAGTACCATCGTGCAGTGACAAATTAGCTACAAATCGTAGTTTTTTGGGTATTTTTCTACACCATTTCTATTTTCAACCACGCTAGGTTGACGACTTTCCAAATGATTTTCATTGATTAGCTCGAGGTTCAACTAGCAACAAAATGAATATAAAGGTATCTTCGTAAATTGACAAATTAGCTACAAAACATAGCTCTTACAGTATTTCTCTATACAATTTCTATTTTCAGTTCGTTTCTCACTAGACAGCTCGAGACTGGATTCCCAACAAAATGGGTAACGGTACCATCGTACAGCGACAAATTAGCTGCTGATTGTAGCCTTTTCCTACACCATTTCTATTTTGAGATAGGCTATGTATAGTGCTAGGTTGGTTGACGGTTCTCCAGCTGGTTTTCGTCGATTAGCTCGAGGCTCCATCCGCAACAAAATGGATAAAAGTACCATCATACAATGACAAATTAGCTATAAAACATAGCCCTTACAGTATTTTTCTATACTATTTCAATTTCGAAATCCGCCATGTGTAGTGTCAGATTGTCAGCTCTGCAGTCGTTTTCTACTGGACAGCTCGAGACCGGATTCGCATCAAAATGGGTAACGGTACCATCGTACAGCGACAAATTAGCTGCTGATTGTAGCCTTTTTCTACACCATTTCTATTTTGAAATATGCTATGTATAGTGCTAGGTTGACGGTTCTCCAGCTGGTTTTCGTCGATTAGCTCGAGGCTCCATCCGCAACAAAATGGATAAAAGTACCATCATAGAATGACAAATTAGCTACAAAACATAGTCCTTACAGTATTGTTCTATACCATGCCTATTTCGAGTTACGCAATGTGTAGTGCCAGTTTGGCAGCTCTGCAGTCGTTTTCCACTGGACAGCTCGAGACTGGATTCGCAACAAAATGGGTAACGGTACCATCGTGCAGCGACAAATTAGCTGCTGATTGTAGCCTTTTTCTACACCATTTGTATTTTGAGATAGGCTATGTATAGTGCTAGGTTGACGGTTCTCCATCTGGTTTTCCTCGATTAGCTCAAGGCTCCACCCGCAAAAAAATGGATATACCATGTCTATTTCGAGTTACGGAATGTGTAGTGCCAGCTTGTCAGCTCTGCAGTCGTTACCATTTCTTACAGCGACAAATTAGCTACTGCTTGTAGCCTTTATGGTATTCTTTTAGGTACATCATTTCTATTTTCAAATATGCTATGTACTGTGCTAGGTTGACGGCTCTTCAACTGGTTTTCATTGATTGGCTTGAGGTTCGGCTGGCAACAAAATGGATAAAAGTAGCATCGTACATTGACAAACATAGCTGTTAATCGTTTTTTTCTGGACAGCTGGACGATAGACGCAACAAAATGGGTAAAAGAAAGTACTATTTTTCAGCGACAAATCAGCGACAAAGTATAGCTCTTACAGTATTTCTCTACGCCACCTTGATATCAGGCTAGCATTTCGTATTCTTTCTAATAACTGGCTGGAGCGACAAATTTTTGGATTTGGTAACAAATTAGCGACAAATTAAAAACAAACTATAGCGTACTTTAGAAATAAGAAATATAACAGGTGAATTATATTTGAACGATTTGCTGCAGCTATTTATACATATTGTTGTTAAAGTTTGGTCGTAATATAAAAGTTGGTCAGACCTATAGAAAATTTAATCAGTTGTTACAAGTGTCGTACCTACAAGTTGTAGTTTTATTAACTCGGTTTTGTTTGGGATTGAAATTGTTCCCGGCCGTGAACGCAATTGATTACTTTTCCCTATCGACGTAGTAGGTTCGGTCCAATTCGAATAGTTCTTGTTTCATTTCAATAACGACTTGACCGGAATTACGTTGAATTGAAATCTCGGAAACGAAATTCACAGTACACAACATCAATATACGTAGTATGACGTATTCGGCCAAGCACAAAATCATTGTGAGAATATTGTATTGATATGCGATTTGTCAATACATAGTACGAATGGTTCACGTAAAATGGGGTAAGATACGGGTTTAAAATACGAATTTCGAACAATGGTAGTTCCTTGGATGGAGAATTATAATCCATGTAAGAAAGCAATATCTGACTGAATGGGTTTCCAGAAATATTTTGTGAAATTCGGTTTCGAAGTAATGGTAAAGTTCATCAGTTTTGGCCAATTTTTTTCCAAACCAACAAGCTCAGAAAAATGAAGGATTGAAAGATCTAAAAGTGAATTAGTAACGGATGCAGGGGGCAAAGCGGTAGGGCTAAAATAACGTACTCAAGACCAAAAGAGTTAAATAAAGTAAAGGAAACTCATCCTAGTTATCATTAAACAATTGGCAAATTAAGGACTGGTCAAGGACCCCCTTAACCTCCGTGACTCCGGGAATAGGCTCTGAACTGCCTTATGCAATTTGCTTTGATGAAGTGCTCAAAAGTTATAGCAATCCGCTTCCAAAAGTTACTTCAGAACTAACAATGAAGATCATTTTCTACCGCAAGTACTTACCTATTGTTTGGAGAAACAATTCCGAAAGCCTTGTGGATTTCGTGCGGGGTCATGACTTTTGACATTTAAGGTGAGCCGCTCGAACTTACAAAGTTTAATTCGGTTTCCGCAAAAACTGCAATAACACCAGGACGGGAGAACTACTTCGTCCGGCGTAAAATTAAGTTACCTGCTGACAGTAACAAACCGCTGGTCATACTACTTCACTGAGGGTTATTTACAAGTTTAGTAAAGAAATAATTTCTGTGCTCGCGAACGGCTTTTTAGAAAGATTGTTAAAAATGTGAAATGTGG
This sequence comes from Agrilus planipennis, assembly GCF_000699045.2. Taxonomy (NCBI): domain Eukaryota; kingdom Metazoa; phylum Arthropoda; class Insecta; order Coleoptera; family Buprestidae; genus Agrilus; species Agrilus planipennis. The sequence goes on along the minus strand of NW_020438913.1, from coordinate 313,639 downwards.
AAGAGAAAATGCTAAAAGCAACTGAGATGAGAGAGGAAATGAGAAGGTATTGGAAATAGCAGAAGAACACAGAGCGCTTTGGAAGACAATAAGGAAAAGTTGGGATATAATGGTAGGAAGCAATCTGGGGCATAAAAGGCTGATTAGGGTCATACTGAAAGCAAAAAGAGGAGTAAAAAAGGGACGAGGAAGGCCTAGATTAGATCACTATTCGCAAATGGTTATAGATTTATGTTTTAGTTTCCGGAAAGTATAGGCCATACATGTAGTGTCCGACCGAAAGTTCGGTTTCGGTTTTGGTTTCGGTCAAGTTTCGGCAAAAAAACGAGTTTCCGTTTAGTTTCGGTTTCGGTGGCAAACCTGCCGAAACTACGACCGAAACCGAAACTGCGTTAGGGAGTTCTCGCGCTCTGCTCGGTCATGTTCGGCGCGTTAAATTCCATCCAAGCGAAGTACAGGTCTGACGAAGGAAGCTGGCGAGCGGTCGCGCAAGTACTTGCCCATTTATGACCTATTTGGGTAAGTCACTTGGAACCGATACACAAATAAGCTTTCAGTAGGCGTAAATTATAGTATTAATACAGATGGGACAGCAGCGTACTAGAAAATAATACAGAAACATGACTTATCAAAAAGAAAAAATTAACCTATTGCTTTTGTTTTATAGTTAGTTTTCACATTCACTGTCATCATCGGAATCTCTAACACTGTCACCAACATCAACAATTAGTTCTTCTGTTTGTCTGTCTATTACTTGGTCACTAATCCCTATTTTTAAATATTTAATCTACGCCCTTGATAGGAATATTGAAGAAAGAGGGCTGCAATCGTTATACCTAAAACTGCCTACTTTTGCTACCGCGCATCCACGCCATTTTAAAATTTCCGCCAGCTTCTAGCGTCAGGCCTGTAGATTAGTAGACAATTCGCCGCGTCTAGGTGCATAATCATGTTGTGACTGATTCCTAGGTGCATAATCATGTTAAATGAGGGGTTGTTATGTTGATTTTGATTTGATTATCAATAAGTGAAAATGTCAAAGACTGCAGAGCTATGTGATTTAAAGATAAAAAAATAAAACTGACTGATTATAATAACGTTTTCTTTATTTTTCTCTCAAAACATGACCCTTATAAGGAAGTTTCGGCTTCGGTTTCGGTTTCTGTTTCGGTCGTAAAAACCAGTTTCGGTCGGACACTACATACATGTTCAACCAGTTTACCCTAACATGATAATAACGACAAATTTAGTCATTTTTGAAATACAACTGCCTCAAAAATAATTGAAAATTTGACAATTTTTGGGTTACCCTCCAATGGGAAGTCTTCTTGAGATTCATTTCTTCCAGCAGTCTCTGAAGTTGCCGTCGGGGATGTTCTATTCCTTCCCTAATATTGCAGTTGCCTTTTTTTTTAAATATCTTATATGTTCACTTCCATCATTATATTGTTGGATATATCCTAAGTAGTTGAATATCTCTAAATTTTAATGCTTGTTGATCTACTTGTTTGTTTGTTACCATTTCATGTCGTAACTACTCAACCAATCGTCATGAAATTTTGTACATATATTGTCCGGGATACATAAGAGGACATAGAGGACCGTTTCTCCAGAAAAAGAATACTGTTCCCGAGGGATATAGAAATTAGTTTTATGTGGCCGTCGATGATATTTAACACGTATTTTGGACATCAATGCGAGCAAAGCCGCTGGTAAAACTTATGATGAATTTTTGTGGACACATTGTCAAGGGGTAAAACCTAGTAACGTAATAAATGTAAATAAAAATTGCTATAATGATCTTCAAGCAAATTCAGTTTTGTACTTCACATACGGTCTTGTAATAGATGGATAGTCAGACAAGCCTCTTCCTGTGAAAAGCACCCTCCACATTTTCATGTTAGTTAATGTCGAAATATTTCGTGATGTGGGCGTATAATCATCCACCTCATTCGAAGAAACTATTTTTTTTGTTTTAATGAAATTAATTTGATCCTTCGGTGAGGTCAACAAACTTTTTTGGTAGCAAAAAGCATGTCTGGCAGAGATATGAAGAATGCATCTACATGTACGTACGATACGATAATAATGTCTGTATGCGGAAAAAATGGAATAGAAATTGGTTTCCCTAGGCGCAATATTACCACGAAGCTTGTGAAAATGTATAACAGCTCGGAACATAATGTTTTATTTATAGATTTCCTCCCATTTACTACGAAAATTGCAGTTAATTATCGACAAACTCTGCGAAATATCTAGGGCGGGTTTTAGAGTTCAGATACTAAATGGCAAAAGGTGAACTTTTATTTTCGTTATTTCTTATACCTTGACTTTGGACACTGAAACAAAGCTATATGATAATTAGAAAATAAATTCGGTTTCAACCTATTTACTTTTGTGTTTATTTCCGGACATTCTCTAAACTACTCTTATTTAATTATATTTTATAAGGGAAGTACTGCAAAGGGCCGGATATCTAATAATATCGCAAATTGTTGATATTTACTCACATAAAATTTTTATTGAGTAATTTCATTGTATTTTGTAACTGTTTTGCGAGAATCCTGCAATTAAGTCCTGGTTTTGGTCTTGGTTTTAATTGTGTGAGCAACGCTAAGCTTTGGTCTTCATCTTGGTCTTGATAAATGTGTAAGACCAAGACAATACAAGATAAAATAGAAATACCAAAACCATTTTCGCTGATCTCAATTGACAAAAGATACTCTAGCTCCGCTATAGTGTGAGCAGCTTCATTATGGCGCTAGGAACCATTAAATACACTTCATCGAAATTTTTAGGGATTTCAATTTTCTTCCAAACATTATGTAATTGCGAAATAAAAAAAAAAACATGCATGGTTTGCGGAAATTCTACTGTAATCGCAAACACCGATGATCTTGGTTAGAGTTCCTTTACTTTCACAAGGAATTTGACGTAGGCTTCTTTTGTATCTACATGATAAAAAGAGATGCACCCACTACAGATTTAAACGTTCCTTCAGATAACCATCTTGCAAGAGGTTCAAGATTTTTGGTAGTGCTAAAAATTACCATTCTATCTTCATAAGGGCCAATCAAATTATCATCATCATAAGATCGTCAGTCCTAAGACTGGTTGGACGCCCACTCTTTCATATCCTGAGGTATTCGCATTTCCCTAAAACTAGAACATCCCACATCCTTAACTATTTGCGAATAGTAATCTAATCTAAGTCTACCTCTATATCTCTTTAATATGTCTGACTAGACCTTCATGTCTGAGGAGGTGTTCTACCAACCCATCTCTCCTATTTTTTATTGACTTCTTGACAAAGAAGTCTCTGTTCTCCTATTGTTTCTAATACCTCTTCATTTCTAACCTTCTATATCCACGGTAGTAACATTACATTTCGAACGCTTCTAACTTTCTCTTTTCTGCCGTGCCTACGTCGATGTTTCGCACTCGTACAGCGCCACGCTCCAAACACATACCTTTAACAATCTTTTCCGAATTTCTAAATTAATCGTTCGCGAGCACAGAAGTGACTTCTTTTTATTTTATCTTCTGCTTTATATCCCTACTACTCCTTCCGTCCTGACTTATCTGACTTCCTAGATACCTAAAATCAGCCACTTCTTCTAATCTTTCGTCTCCTATCTNGACTGGTTGGACACGCACCTCTACTCTTTCCCATTCTGACCAAATCTAATTCGCATTTCCCCAAAACTAGAACAACCCACATACTTAACTATTCGCGAACAGTTATCTAATGTAGGTCTACCCCTACTCCTTTTAACTCCATTTTATTTAAAGCTATCTCTAACTCCTCGTTGCTAGATGCTAATGCTGCTATATCATCTGCAAATCTAAGCAAACTAATTTTCTACCCCTCTATATCGAATCAAATTTAGAGATCTTTTTTTTCTTTTCTTCTGGCGGTAAGTGATGCTTTATTATAGGCTCCTGAAGATTTACCACTACTGGATAATTACAGTGCAATATATTCCATTATACAGATGAATATTTCGGTAAATATTTGTCAAATGAATTATGATTCGGTAAATTTTAAATTGGGTTTTTGGAAGATTTGTTTTCGGTGATTTTTTAGCGGTTAATTTTCCTAGACATGACGATACATGAGACAACTTGTATTTTTCACCGGTGTGAACTTTATAAAGATCAAAGGTTGTTGCGATTTAATAATCCTCTTTAACATTATCCTAGTTCGTTTTTAACGTTCAAACTCTGACATATCGCCTGTTTGGTTAATACATTGAAGATATTTATCAAAATCCGTGTTAGGCTTTTGCTCGATATAACGTACATAATAACGCTTTGCATGTCTGACAGTTGGATTAGCGGTACGTTATTGAACTACTCAGTGCACCCAACTAACAAGTTGAACGAATCCGATACATTACTACAATGTATGTATTACGTTTTTAAATGCAAATTTAATTATATAGAATAGTATAAAATTACCGCAAGTATTTTTCCTGTTATCTGTCTGACCGAAGTTATGCACACTGCTATTTTAAAACTGCATGTCGTTTTATTCCTTGAGAAGTTTCGAGATTCTTTTCGATCCGTTCTTTAAATCATCATCATCATAAGGTTGTCAGTCCTAAGACTGATTGGACACGTACCTCCACTCTTTCCTATCCTGAGCTAAACTTCTTATTTCCCTAAAACTAAAACAACCCACATCATTAACTATTTGCGAACAGTAATCTAATCTACGTATAGCTCTACCCCTCCTAACTCCTGTTTCTGTCTCTAATATGTCTCTGACTAGACCAGAAATAGTTGGATTTACCATACAAGAAATATTAAGATCATATCGGATACGAATCGACAAATCCTAGAAGCCGTTTACCAATTATTTCACTTAAAATTACTTTACAATGTCTTTGAGTTTTCTGCATATACACTAGGAAAAATACCTACAGGAAGAAATGTACAAATACCTGCAGCCATTTTGTTGTATAAATAACAAAATAGTATAAATACAATAGAAATAGATAACTTTAAGATTGATATCAACGAAGAAAAACCCAAAAAAATAGCAAAGAATGAGGTAATACGACAAAGTTGTATACTAAAGATCGATCTAAATAAGAATTTATGGATACTATGTAATAATATCGGATGTAATTACATGTATTGTTAATATACTTTTAGAAACTTTGTTTATTAATAGGAAATCTTGGTGTAGTGTGACCTTCCCTGAGAACCACCATTGATTTTCATAAAAGAAATAGCGCAGTAAAATTTTAATTAGAGTCTTAAATTAGCACTAAAGAAGCAGTAAATTCTTAAATGATGTGGTTGTGCTAACTTGGCAGACATACTTCAAATTTTCTTATTGTCGTTTCGGCATTAAAGGCGACGATGTCGATTTCACCAATATTGCACGAAGTAGTTTTATTTGAAGGATAAAGGCTAGACTGCCTAAACATATCGAACAGCTTTTAGTGTAAATGATGCCTTCAAAAATCATCCCTGCATCGTATTTTTATTTTTTCACGTATCAGAATTTGAAGGAAAAAGATTAACAAGAATTAGGTGTTTTTCAAAAAGAATTTCTTTTTGTGTTCCTAACGTTGTTAATGCCTTCTTCTTTCAGTCAATGACAAGCAGAAATTTCTGCAGTAGGCATTCTAGAATGACTTTAAATTTAAACGACCAGGAACACTTTCTTGAATATATTAATATTTAAATTGTTATTATTACTGTTATTATTATTATTATTATAATAGCGAATAGTTGGTGGAAGACGGTAACGTTGAATTTGCTAGAGCTAAGTGGTTATACGAGGGTGGATTGATAAGTTTCCGGCCTGACCAAGAAAAACAAGGTTTTTAAAAATTTTTTTTTTTTATTTCTCAACATAATCTCCTCCAAGGCTGATACATTTCTCATAGCGGTGTTCCAGTCTATTAATGCCATCTCTATAGACTGATTCGTCAAGCTCCTCAAAATAACCATTTACAGCTTCGATTACTTCTTCATTGTCCGCAAATCTCTTACCGCCAAGCCATTTTTTGAGATTAGGGAACAGAAAATAGTCACTCGGGGCTAGGTCTGGAGAGTAAGGAGGGTGCGGCATCAATTCAAACTTTAGATCGTTGATTTTAGCCGTCGCAACGATTGACGTGTGCGCTGGTGCGTTATCGTGATGAAACAAGATTTTTTTCTTCGCCAGATGAGGTCGTTTAATTTTCACCTCGTGGCTCAAACGTTGCAATAAGTCTGCGTAGTATTGACCAGTGATAGTATTACCCTTTGCAAGGTAATCAATGTATATAATACCTCTTGCATCCCAAAAAACAGTAGCCATAACCTTGTTCGCCGAAAAAATTGTTTTTGCCTTCTTTGGAGTTGGTTCCCCTGGTCCAATCCACTGTTTAGACTGTTCTTTGGTTTCAGGAGTGTAGTGGTGGACCCACGTTTCGTCAACGGTTACGAATCGACGCAAAAATTCGCTTGGATTACGCTTATACAATGACAAATTTGCTGTAGAAATGTTTTTTCGAATCAATTTTTGGTCGACTGTTAGCAAACGCGGCACCCATCTTGCACAGAGCTTTTCCATATGCAAATGTTGGTGCAAAATATGTTGCACACGTTCATATGACATCTTACAGGTCTCAGCTATCTCACGCACTTTCAATCTGCGGTCTCCCAGCACTATTTGATGAATTTTTTCGATCATATCTGGAGTTGTGACCTCAACGGGGCGTCCTGAGCGAGGCCCATCAGAGGTGCTCACACGACCCTTTTTAAACTCGGAAACCCACTGCTTAACGGTTGAATATGACGGGGAGGATGTCCCCAGTGTTGAGTCCATCTCTTTTTTAATTTCCTTCGGCGTTAACCCCTTCAAATAAAAGTATTTGATGACAGCACGATTTTCCTGCTTTTCCATTTTTACGAAAACCACAGAGGCGTCTTGTTCAGCGTGCTGTCAAACCTACACTAGCAAGGAGATCGGGCTGAAACTATAGCTACAAGCTATCCAAGGATGGTACTATAGAATGTCACCTCAAGGTAGGCCTAGTGGCGTCATCTCTTGGTTAGGCCGGAAACTTATCAATCCACCCTCGTAGTTAAGATTAAGAGTCAAATTATATGCAAGAAGTTCGTGAGTCGTTAAACGAATGAAGTTGCATCAGGTAATAACGCAGAATATGGAACTGAGATGGAATGGTGAAGTTGCTATCTGCCGTTACGATAACAGAACAAGAAATTTTATATGCATAATAGTAATTTAAATGCAATGCAAAAACGTAATTCCGTAGCAAAATCCGTTTTACGTCGTACATACTCGAGAAAAGCTCATAAAGTAACCCACTGTTCAGATCAGTTTGTGGAGATAATGGGTGTTAATCTCTCTGTGAAAGAGTTCAGCCAGTAAAGTGCCTTTTAAACATAATGGTAACAAAATAGAATTGCTTGCTTTAACAGTTTTCATTTTGAAAAGGCATTAATAGAGAATATTGTGAGATTATAGTCACATTACTAATGGAACTACATAGTAAGAGTGGTGAAGAAGGAAAATGTATGATAAAAGGAAGGAAAAAATAGTATGAAGGAAAAGATGAAAGAACTGGAGAAGGAGATAAGTGGAAAATTACAGGAACTGGAAGAAAAATTAGATAAATATAATGAAAAAAGCGATAAGGAATGGTTTAAATCAGGACAGAACAACTTAACAGAAGAAGTGGAGGAAATGGTACTAGAGAAGCTGGAGATAGAAAAGCGCGTGTAGAAACAAGTGGAGGAACAAGAGTAAAGAAAAAGAGGAATGGAAATGGAACTGGAACTGCAACTAGAAAAGATAAGAAGGGAAGAAATAATTAAACCTGATAATTTTTGGAATAGAGTTGGAGGAGAATAAAGAGTGAAGGGAATTGAAAAGAGTCATAGAAGAGAAGATGGGATTGAAGGTGGTAGTAAAGGAAGTCATCATAAGGTCGTCAGTCCTAAAATTGGTCGGACATACACCTCCACTCCTAGAATATCCTACATCCTTAACTATTTACGAACAGTAATCTAATCTAAGTCTACCTCTACTTCTTTAACTCCTGTTTCTGCCTCTAATATGACTAGACCTTCATGACTGAGAAGGTGTCCAACCAACTTATCTCGCCTATTTTTTATTAACTTCTATAGAGTCCTCTGTTTTCCTTTTCTTTCCAATGCCTCTTCATTTCTATCCTTCTCTATCAACAGTATCCTTATCAGTCGCCGGTAACACCACATTTCGAACGCTTCGAAGGCACTTAACCGTTAGTATTTAACAATCATTTTATATAATGTATACATTGAGTTGAGTGTAATAGCTGTGACATAAATGTTAAAAAAAAGAAATGTGAAAGTGTAATTAATGTAAAATATGCGATTAGTCACGGGATAATCGACCTTATCTTCCAAAACCCATTTGGTTAAGACCAACGGTTGCAATAATTCTAATCAATAAACTTAAATTCGCTTTTGTTAGGAATTTTACCTATTTAACTTTCTTAAAAAAGTATTGTGGGTGGCAATTTTGAAAATGGTAATCACTTTGTTAATTGTAGACTATTTTTGTAGTTGTTGCATTAGTTTATTCAGATTCTAGTACAATTAACTGAAAATTGAAAGGTAAGGATTTGCTCATATGTAAGTCGTTAGGCGCTTATGTTTCATTCGTTTTGATTTTTAACGGAAATTATAGGACTCTATCGAGGTTTACTTTTTAGTTCCATTAGACACATATCTATTCTTTTATTGTAGATAATTGCAGATAATCCTAGGTCAATCTCTTTCAATCAAGCTCTCAACTTACCTATCTGACTGTCAAACTTAGATAAGTTGAGAACTTCATAAATTCTCAAGAAATAGACACGAAACGTCGCGAATCAACAATGCTCTTATTGGTTTTTCAATTTTGTTTTCCCAATACTCATGATCCTGTTCAATTATTGCATAAAAAAGGGAAGTGATTTCATCATGATGTTTCAATAAATTTCATCAAACCAACGACATATTTCATGTAAGACCTTTTAGAACAGTGCGCTTTCCAATTAATTTTTATTCAACAGTTCAACAGATTATTAGCTTTGTTTAAAAGAAAAAATAAAATGGCTGCAACAGTTACAGGACGAATTAAGAGATATCGAAAATTTCCACTTCCATAAAAGCGATTTTCGCGGACAGGCGTATTAAAGAATCTGTACTACTAGGTTGCACTGCGGATATTTTTTTCCCGATTTGGCAACAACGAATTCTGCAACCCCTGACCCTCATTACGCGTTACAACTTCATCGCAAACAAACTTATATCGTGTTTTACACCGAGAACACGACAAATTACACCAACACAGTGCTAACAAATATAAAACAAAACAAAAATGTAGAAGGCTGATGGGGTTGAATTTTTGATATGTAGCAGTTTGCTTAATAAGTATGAAGTACCTAATACTTTTTCAAAAAACGAAATAAGAACTAATAAAAATTAGCTCACATATATTATTTACTTTGGCTTTTATGCCAAGATAATATGGCACCCTATGGTATTTACACTTAAATTATTAGAAAAGTTATACCAGCAGTTATATTGAGATGCTCTACAGGGGCTTCTTTAAGGCCTTCTTTTATGCAATCATATGAATTGTAGAAGCTCACCTTCTATACATTTGGCATATGCACCGTACAATTACCAATTTTGTATTTTGAAAATTAATCACACACGCTACAAAAATTTTAAATTCTCTACCTTTTTAGAAGATTTTGCAGTAGATCTTGCGAATATGGTCCTTCAATTCCTTGCACAGAATTCCTGGAAAGATTAGAAAATAGTATTAGTTTACTAAGTACTTAAAAGTATCCAATAAATAGTTTTATATGCTATATTGGGATATGTTAAGGAAATTCTAGAAGAAATAAAGGAATAGGACCAGGAAAAATAGAAATAAAACGATGAAAAATAAAAAAAAAGAGAATTACAAGAAAAAAGAAGATGAGAAAGATTGGAACAAAAGCTGGACAAAATACAGGAAGAAAATAATAGTACAAAGGAAAAGATGAAAGAACTTACAGAAACTGTAAGAAAGGTTGGATAAATATAATGAAGAAAGCGATAAGGAACGGTTTAAATCAGGACAGAACAACTGAAAAGAAACAGTAAAGCAAAAGGTACTGGAGAAGCTGAAGATAAAAAAACATGTGTAGAAACAAGTGGAGGAACAAAAAGTAAAGAATAAGGAGAATAGAAATGAAACTGAAAAAGAAAGGAAGGGAAGATATAACTAAACCTGATGATTTTTGGAATAGAGTTGGAGGAGAACAAAGAGTGGAGGGAATTGAAAAGAGTTATAAAAGAGAAGATGGGATTGAAGGTAAAAGTAAACGAAGTATGGAAAGTTAAAAAAAAAGGTATATGGGGCGAAAATATATATTGGAACAGAAGTTAGCATGAAGAAATTCTTGAAAATATCCATAATAATTAATACACAGAAAATTTTATAATAACGAGAACACCATACACTGAAAACAATGAAAATAGTTTGATTTACTTTATTTTATGTCGTGTTAATTTCCCATTTGAAGGATCATACTTGAGTCCTTTTTCTAGCATGAAATGTTAAATGAAAAATTAACACAGCATGGTAAATTCAACTATTTCATTTTTCGTAGTGTAGTTACGGACAACATGGATTTACTGCAACGAAATAACTGCTACGTTCATATCCAGTAAAAATTCTCTACATTAATCTGACAACTTGCATCACATGCGAAGACTGGAAAGTGTAAATTTTCAAATGAAGATATCATAAAATCTAAACATTGATAATGCTCAATCGTTATTGATCCTTTTAGAATAAGCTAACTGAGACCAGCTTTTAATCCTTTAACATAAGATATCATTTAAGAAGACGACAAGTATTTAAGGATTCGAGGAACTGTTTTCAGTATTTCAGTCAGGTTTTTCCGTATATCGGAGCTTTTTCGTCGCGACGGTCGTCTCATCCTGTAGATTTTGGAAGGAGCTACGGCTACGACGTTGCCAGTCGTCGGGAACTATTTCGATCGTGATCTCACCCCCCGGCCTAGTCAGCTGGCTACCCCACCCGGGTGTCTGCTAACGAGGCGGAGCCTCTTCTACTGCATAGCGCACCACGTACCGGCAATCGCGAGTTGACGGGCCCTAACTGCGCTCTTCCGTAGTTTCCGTCGCGAGGTCCTCTCTAAGACCTCCACCGAGGTTACTGAAGTCTACTGAATCGCATCCGACCGGTCATATTGCCAGTATTTCGAGCCCTATCACCAAGACACCTAATACAGCCGACGAAGAAGGCCTCCAGGTGAAGCGCGGCGTTTGGAACGAATGGAGGGTGTCAACGGGGACACGGAAGTGGACCGAGGGGGTCCTCCGGTCCTGAGCCCTCTGACCGGTTGCTATCTATTGATTGTTATCGGCGAACCACATTGCCAGGATCACAAGGATATCATTCTCAAAAGGATCGAAAAAGGTATGTCTCACAATCAGTTGAAAATCGATTAATGTGATGTTAGCCTGGTAACAAAAAAGGGGCGCCTCTGGAGGTCGTAAACATGTTATCTTGCACATAATAATTACAGGGTGAAATATTATTTCAGACTGCCTGGAATCGATAATTTTGTTAGCTACTTTTTTCTGTTAACAAATAGTAAAATACAGAAAGAAGTGCGAAGTTTAAAGGCTTAAAGAGATTTTAACGAAGATTTTATCAGTTTATAGCGTCATGCAATTGCTTATTTCTCTTCATTGCGTCTTATTATCAGATTTGCCCTAGTTGGCCAAACGGTAAATTTTGGCACTAGGCCAACTTCTATACTGCGGTACCCACACTGCAATATTAGCATAAGCTGAACAATATTTGAAAATTACCAATACATTTACTAGACAAGTTGTTTATAAGGACAATACAAAATAATTGTCTACGAAAAATAAAAATTAACCCTTAAATCATTATTGATCAATAAATATCTACGAAAATGTAATTAAAGGGGTTTATTCAAGTTGATAACTTCAAATTATTTATATTTCTTAACAAGTAACTATAGATTAATCAGTTCATTATGAAATCGATCCGAAATCATAGTGATTTCAAAGTTAAAATGGAAATACTACCATAATTGGTCTCTGATTTGGAAACTACTCCTAAAGACCGAGAAAGAACACTAAAATAACTGTGGAACATATTTCAATTAGATTTCGTTATCCTTTTAACTGGAAATTGGTGTTATCACGTAAGGAAATGTTATTGCATCAGACAACTATTCACAAAAATATAATTAAAGGGGTTAATTCAAGTTAATAACTTCAAATTTTAAAACTACCATTAGAGTTTTATTATTTTTTTAACTGGAAATTGGTTTTACCAAATAAGGAAACGTAATTGCATCATATAATTACTCATAAAAAGATAATTACATAATGGGGTTAATTCAAAGATAACTACAGATTAATGAATTCATTATGAAGTCGTCCTGAAATTATAATGCTTTTAAAGTTAAAATGGAAATATAGCCAAAATTGGCTTCTGATTTAGAAATTACTCATAAGGATAACGGAAGGATATTAAAATTATTGTTGAAATAAGTTAAATTTCTTGTCCTTTTAACTGGAAATCAGTGTTCCCGAGTGAGAAAAACTATTGTATGAAGTAATTACCCACAAAAGGATAATTAATGGGGTAATTCAAGTTAATAAGTTCAAATAGTTTATACCGTAACCAATACATCACGAAATCACCTTGAAGCCACGGTGCTTTTCAAAGTTAAAATCGAAATACAGTCATAATTGTCTTCTAATTTAGAAACTATTCAGAAGGATCAGGAAAGGACATTTAAAATTACTGTTGAAAAATATTTAAATTAGATTCTTTTGTCTTTGTAACTGGAAATTCCTTTTAATTGGAAATCAGTGTAAGCGAATGAGGATTCGTATTGGATCAAATATTTACTCACCAAAAATATAATTAATGAAGTTGATTCAAGTTAATAAGTTCAAGTGAAGTTATCGAGCAACTGCGTTCTAATCAATTAATTATGAAATCTTCCCTAGAACACAGTGTTTTCAAAATTAAAAGCCAATATTCTTTTAAGGTCACGAAGAATTTAAAATTATTACCGAAAGGATTTCAACTAAATTTCATTATCCTTTCCTACTGAAAATAGTAGTAATAATGTATATATTTATATTTCATAAAATTAACAATTA